>NC_091978.1:222339079-222586464 GCF_044704955.1 Pristiophorus japonicus
GCAGGATCTTGCGGATGGTGGTATTTCTCCAGCGATTTGTGGTGTCTACTGTATATGGTCCACGTCTCTGAGCCATACAGGACAGCGGGTATCGCTCCTGCCCTGTGGATCATAAGCTTGGTGGCAGATTTGAGGGCCTGATCTTCGAACATTCTCTTCCTCAGGAGGCCGAAGGCTGCACTGGCGCACTGGAGGTGGCGTTGAACCTCGTCGGCGATGTCTGCCCTTGCTGATAGTAGGCTTATAATAAGCTGATTATAGATCATAAAATGATATGCAGTATATCTCAAACTCTTTGAGGAATTACTGTTCTGTTCACTGCCATTCTTTTCTGCCAATTTCTCCTTCCTCTATTTTATATTCCTCATAGACAGAGCTAATCGATCCCACAGTCAACGGATCAGATCAAAGCTCTGCAGTCCTGCCACATCGTCGCGAATGGTGGTGGACAATTAAACAATTAACGGGACGAGGAAGCACCATGAATATCCCCATCCTCAATGATGATGGAGCCCAGCACGCGTGCAAAAGACAAGACTGAGCATTTGCAACCATCTTCAGCCAGAAGTGCCGAGTGGATGATCCAACTTGGCCTCCTCCTGAGGTCCCCACCATCACAGAAGCCAGTCTTCAGCCAATTTGATTCACTCCCTGTGATATCAAGAAGTGGTTGAGAGCACTGGATACAGCAAAGGCTATGGGCCCCGACAACATTCAGACTGTCATGCTGAAGACTTGTGCTCTAGAACTAGCCACACCTCCAGCCAAGCTGTTCCAGTATAGCTACAATGCTTGAATCTACCCGACAATGTGGAAAACTGCCCAGGTGTGTCCTGTCCACAAAAAGCAGGACAAATCCAATCCGGCCAATTCCCGCCCCATCAGTCTACTCTCAATCATCAGCAAAGTGATGCAAGGTGTCGTCGACAGTGCTATGAAGCAGCACTTACTCATCAATAACCTGCTCACCGATGCTCAGTTTGGGTTCCCTCAGAATCACTTGGCTCCAGACCTCATTACAGTCTTGCTCCAAACATGGACAAAAGATCTGAATTCCAGAGGTGAGGTAAGAGTGACTGCCCTTGACATCAAGGCAGCATTTGGCTGAGTGTGGCATCAAGGAGCCCTAGTAAAATTGAATCAATGGGAATCAGGGGGAAAACTCTCCACTGGGTGGAGTCATACCTAGCACAAAGGAAGATGGTTGTGGTTGTTGGAGGTCAGTCATCTCAGCCCCAGGACATCGCTGCCAGAGTTCCTCAGGGCAGTGTCCTAGGCCCAACTATCTTCAGCTGCATCACTCAAGAAGCTCAACACCATCCAGGACAAAGCAGTCCGCTTGATTGGTACCCCATCCACCACCTTAAACATCACTCCCTCCACTACCGGCGCAACATGGCAGTCTATAAGATGCACTCCAGCAACTCACCAAGGCTTCTTTGACAACATCTCCCAAAACCACGACCTCCATCACCTAGAAGGAGAAGGGCAGCAGGCACATGGGAACACCATCATTTGCAATTTCCCGTCCAAGTCACACACCAGCCTGACTTGGAGATATGTCACTGTTCCTTCATCGTCGCTGGGTCAAAACCCTGACGCTCCCTCCCTAACAACACTATGGCACTATGGGAGTACCTTCACCACACGGACTGCAGCGGTTCAAGGCGGCGGCTCACCACCACCTTATCAAGGGCAATTAAGGATGGGCAATAAATGCTGGCTTTGCCAGCGACGCCCACATCCCATGAACGAATGAAAAAAATATCCCTGTAACTTACAGTTGCTACACAGCACGGAGTCGTCCTCCGTTGATTTGACCCGTTTTTATTGGAATAATATGTAAAGATAGAAATGTTAATTTTCTAAATTAGTCCTTTTCCTTGTGTAACAACAACACTTCAAGTCACATACAACATTTACCTTCCATTCTTCAACATCCTATTGTGTTCCAAATAAAATAATTGAATCATGCAGCACAGAAGGAGGCCATTCGCCTCACCGTGTCTCTGCCGGCTCTTTGACAGAGCTATCCAATTACTACCACTCCCCTGCTCTTTCTTCAAAGCCCTGTAAACTTCTCCTCTTCAAGTATACATCCATTCCCTTTTGAAAGTTACTGCCATCAGTCTGGCAGTACATTACAGATCGTAACAATTTGCTGCGTAAGAAAATTTCTCCTCATCTCCTCACTGATTCTTTTGCCAATTACCTTAAATCTGTGACCTCTGGTTCCTGACCCTCCTGACAGTTAAAACAATTTATCCCTATCTATAGGGGAAAAAAACATAATTTTGAACACCTCTATTAAATCACACCTTAATCTTCTCTGCTCTAAGGAAAACAATCCCAGCATGCCTCACTCGTGGTACATTCTGGTAAATTTTATCTGCACATTCTCCAAGCCATTGCCATCCATCCCAAGGTGTGGTGCCCAGAATTGGACATAATGGGGAGAAATGTAACCGAAAATAAATCAGGTGGGTTAGGAATATGAGACTAGTTAAATTGTTAAAAATCAGAATCCTAATGGAGTTGCCCATCACTTCCATCCTGGAAATCATGAGATCCAAGTTCTGCGCAAATCCTTGTCTCAAGTTGGTGCTGGACTCCTCCCTGTTCCTTGACAGTGACAACAGGCTCTCTGGCTGCCCTGCTAATGCACCAAGCATTTCTATGTGCATGCCCATCACCATTCTTCTGTGGATCACCGCATTGAAGTCCTCATCTGAGTTCTCTGCAGCAGAACTCATGCACGACCTCACCCTCTGGGGAGCTGGAGTCCAAGCTACCCTTTCCCACTGCCCTAGCTGCAGGGCACTTGTGCGTGGTGACTCACCACATGCAGACCCTGCCTCTATACCACCTTCTAAAGTATGCCCGGTGTCAGTATCTGAGCTGGTGCCTGCGAGTGTCAGATCGAGTGATGGTGTCTCTTCTTCTCCATCACACTCCTTTTGCTCCTCTTGCACTGGCTGGAAAATTGGAGTTCTTTGGTATCAGGAAGGGGAAAAGCACAAGGGTAGGGTTGTGGAGAGGAGACAGGGGGAAAACAAGATGTGCATGCTTACACCACCAGCAGCTTGTAAGTGAGAAGAGATTGTGGGATGCAGGGGAAATTGGGATGTGAGGCGGATTAGGTATGAGCATACCGTCATCTTCAGTGGTTTCTGTCTCGCCGCTCACCACCGCCTCAGTGACGGCCACTCCAATAACGTCAAGCACAGTCTCCTCCAGCTGGCTCAGGATATGCAGGCTTGTCTGTCCCCCACAGGTTAGCTGCTGCTGCCTGCAGTTATGAGCCACCTTGCCCTGCAAGAGAGAGGGAAGTGTGTCAGTGAGTGTGGTGCAATGTGTTTAGGTGATGTTCTTCCTCCATTTTGGACGGTCATGGAGTAGGGATTCCCAGGAGATGGGGATGTTGCACTTTGTCAAGGAGGCTCTGAGGGGAAAATGGGATGTGAGGCGGATTAGGTATGAGCATACCGTCATCTTCAGTGGTTTCTGTCTCGCCGCTCACCACCGCCTCAGTGACGGCCACTCCAATAACGTCAAACACAGTCTCCTCCAGCTGGCTCAGGATATGCAAGCTTGCCTGTCCCCCACAGGTTAGCTGCTGCTGTCTGCTCACCTGCGACTTGCCTGCCGTGTCGAAGCTCCGCTAGAGCGCTTGCTTTGGGAGTCTCATGTGGCCTGCCCAACGGAGCTGATCAATGCTGGGGATGTTGGCCTGAGCGAGGACACTGACATTGGTACGTCTGTCCTGCCAATGGATTTGCAGGATCTTGTGGAGGCAGCGCTGGTGGTACTTCTCCAGTATTTTGAGGTGTCTGCTGTATATGGTCCACGTCTCTGAGCCATACAGGAGGGTGGGTATCACTACTGCCCTGTAGACCATGAGCTTGGTGCCAGATTTGAGATCCTGGTCTTGAAACAGTCTCTTTCTCAGGCGACCGAAGGCTGCACTGGCGCATTGAAGGTGGTATTGGACCTCGTCGTCAATGTCTGCTCTTGCTGACTGTAGACTCCCGAGATATGGAAAATGGTCCACATTGTCCAAGGCCATGTTGTGGACCGCCCAAAGTTGAGGAAGAGCATCCGGGAGGGCGCTGAGCACCTCAAGTCCCGAGAACAAGCATAAAGCAAGCGTGGACAGCGGAAGGAGCATGCTTCAACCCAGACCCCCCGACCACCCTTTCCTTCAACCACGGTCTGCCCCACCTGTGACAGAGACTGTAATTCCCACGTTTGACTCTTCAGTCACCTGAGAACTCACTTTTAGAGTGGAAGCAAGTCATCTTCGACTCCGAGGGACTGCCTATGATGATGATGATGATATTTTGGTTGATGTACCTGTCATGGATGAATAGTTGGCAGTGTGCAACATGTGATATGTGGGTGTGAGGCTTGCAGCCGTGGTAAGTGTGTGAGGGTGAGGTGAAATTATGAATGTGAGGTTTGAGTCGTGTTTGGTAGAGATTGTTGGTAGGTGAGTGATCAGGGTGTGGTGCATTGAGCAGTGTATGAGGCTATTGAGGCAATTGATGGGAGATGGCATTTTGAAGATGCATTCATAACCTTGACCACTCATGTGAGGTCATTGAACTTTCAGCATTGTTCTCGGGGCAATACTGCTGGCATTGACCGCGTCAGCTATCTACTCCCACTGCCTTCACTGTATGTGTCTGGAGGGCCTCCTGGCCCCTGTGGATATAGAACCTGTCGCCTCCTTTCCACCCCCTGCACTAAAGCTTCTAGTGCTGCATCCGAAAACCTTTGAGCTCTTTCTCTGCCTTTTGAGCCATTACTCAGTCACATTTGCCTCCACAACCAGTTCTGGCAGTTGCTTCAAGCAGAATGCATCTCACCTTTAACAGGTGCAGAATGCCTTTATGAAGTGGAGGCTAGCTTTAATTGGAACTAGCCTCGCACAAACTTGGGCCCTCTGCTGAGTGTATAGACACCCAGCAGTACGTCCAGCGCTGGGCTGAACACTGCAATCATTGTAATTAGCAGGCAGCACGAAGGTCACGTGCTGCCTGCATTCCTTTCAACGGGCATCGTGATTGCTGCTCCTGTTTTCATGTCCAATCCAAGTTTTAGTCCCACGATTCTTATAAGATTTTGGGCCACATTTATTGGATAAGCTTCATGATGTGCATGATTTGAATATTGTGGCTTACTTGGTAATGCAATCGCCTCTGAGTCAGAAGGTTGTGGGTTCAAGTCCCACTCCAGGTACTTGAGCACAAAAATCTGGGCTGAAAAGCCAATGCAGTGCTGAGGGAGAGCGGCACTGTTGGAGGTGCTGTCTTTCAGATGAAACATAAAACAAGGCCTCATCTGAGGTGGACGTAAAAGATCCCATGGCACTATTTTGAAGAAGAGCATGGGTGTTATCCCCGGTGTTCTGACCAATATTTATCCCTCAATCAACATTACTAAAACAGATTATCTGGTCATTATCACTATGGCCGAGAAATCTCGCCCTCCCCAGGTCCATATGGAGTGTGTACAGACCTGGGAAGGCATCGCAAAAGCCGGTTTTCAGCTTACAATGCGCATGCGCTGAAAACCGGCTTTTCCGATCTGTCAAGCTCAAACCTGATAGATCCTCCACATTTTGGGAGCCAGGACATTTGCATGGGCAAGATTGCGCTATTTACCCATATCTTGCCCAGCAGATGTCCTGAAAGCTCTTGGGCCTGATAAAAACAGGCGCCTAGCCTACTTTTACAAGCGTAAGAGTTTTAAAACATACTAAAACATAATAAAATAAAATTTTAAAAACATATTTTATTGTTAAAAACCCTGCCCACTATGGTAAGTTTATTTTAAACCATACTTTACATGTTTTTTAAATCAGAAAAATATTGTTTTTTTCTAAGACATTTATTATCTTTAATTTCAATTAATGTTAATTATGTGAGGTGTGTTTTTTATTTTTTATTATGGCATTTAGTATGTGTTTTTTTTCTAATTAATAGCAATGAGAACTCGTAGATACGGAGTTCTCATTGCTATTAATGAAATGCTGTGGAATACTGTTCCTGATTGGTTGTGCAGTCACACCTGACTGCACCTTCTGCGTCCGATCCTGGAAGACGGGAGCGTGCTTCGCAGCACAGGAAGAGAAGGCCTCACCACCGGAATCCCAGGCACCTCCGGGACCACCAGGTAAATTCGTAAAAATTCTCCGGTCGGAGGCGTTCGTTCAAAAGAAGCCTCCGACTGGAATTTCAAGGCCATTGCTATTTGTGGGAACTTGCTGTGCACAAATTGGCTGCTGCATTTCCTACATTATAACAGTGACTGCACTTCAAAAGTACTTCAATGGCTATAAAGCGCTTTGGGATGTCCGGTGGTCGTGAAAGGCGCGATATAAATGCAAGTCTTTATTTTTTTTAGTACTTAAATGTAATAGGTTCAGTGCATTGTTTCAAAATTCTTTATGTCTGGTAGCAAAATTCTTTATGTCTGATAGCAAAAATTAGTTCTGTAACAGTTGAATAATAATTAATATAAATAGTCATGGAATAGAACAAGATACACTTTTATAAAATAAAATAAATCTATTATTTCCATGCAATGTACAATCTTTTATGATTGATAATGATTGTGCAATTCTTGGCATGGTCTCACAAACACCTGCATAATTTTTCTGCACCCAATTACTCTCCATAGCACCCCCTCAAGACTTTCAGCACTTTAGTCTGACAAACAGAGTTGAAATGAAAGTCTACTTGTCCCTCACTAACGATGATGTATTCATGCATCGGAATAAGCTTCCTGTTTTTTTTCAGATGCAAAATATCATGTACCATTTGCAAGCATTCCTGGTCCTTTAAGAACCTCTGATGCCTCTCTTAATACACATGTGATGGAAAATAAAAGCAGACTAAAACGCATACAGTTCTTTGTCGACTTTTCGTTTCTCCACTGCACTAAGGAGATCTTCAAAATATTTTCACAACCGGTGGAATATCACCATGCAATTCCTGAGCTTCCGTAGTCTCAGTAAATGCTTCTCAAATGCCAGCACAATCAGTGGTGTCTCTTTCATTCTAGTACTTCAAAGCTCCATCCACTTTTGCTGGATACTTCTTGTTCATAATGCACTGTAACCACCTAAGCCATATCAGTTGTCATCAATTCAAAAGGTTTGAAATAATATATACTTCAGTCATGTCTATTGCAATGATATTAAAAAGACTTTGGGCGAGAAATTTGTCTCAGAGGTGGCACAAAACGAGCTGTTTTACGCAACGCCTGATATTCAGTTCCATTGCAGTCTGAATAAAAATAGAATTTGGATCTTAGACTGGGGATCAAATCTGGGGCTTTCTTAGTTTGCTTAGCTCAATGTCATATTACACACTGCATTTTCATACAGTGCATTTTCACACACTGCATTTTCACACAGTGCATTTTACCCATTGAGTTATGGGAGGAGATACTTTCTTTTTGATGTATAATTGACCTGTTATAATGACTAGGGATTATTGGATATTTGGCCATGCAGATATTTTCATTTTCAACTAGAATATATTTTGGATATTAACTTGGGTTCAGGATTTTAAGGGATAATTCCAAATGTACAGCATCCTTCCTGTTACCTTGACAGAGGAAAGCAGTTTAGTGGCATTGAGACAAAGAGGGGATTGATAGGTTATTGACCATCTTGCAGGAGTCAATAAGCCAACTATTAAAACTGTTAACCACAATAATCTTGGAAAATAGATTGTTCATTATCTTTCTTCAGACACTTCTAATAGGCATTCACAAGTGAAATGGTGGGAGAAACTATGTCCCTCCATATCCTGCATAGGGCAGTCTGGTGGACACCCAGTCTTGGGAGGGCAGTAGCCAGTTTAATTGGCAGCACAACAGTTCAACCCCAAGACATAGAAAGAGAGTCAGAGGTCAAACCACCTGAGAGAATACATAAGACAAAGACCCACATGAACTGAATATTGTAACCTTCCCTTGCAACCTTCTCCAATCTTCTGAAAGAAAGAAATTAAGAGCAATTTTGTTGATACAGGGTCACTGTAAAATTAAGAAACTGGTATATTTTACAGAATACTTAGGACTGAACAGAATAGCAATTTAACTGTTAACACTTCCCACAATATACGTAACAACAAAGCATGTGTTGAAGGTCAGTTAATAAGGTCTTCAGTGATAGGTAGATCAGGGCTTAGGTTGGAAGTTAAGATAGAGGCAGCCAGATTTCAGCTAAAGCTGAACAGAAAGGAAAACAGTGAGTGTCTAGCCCACTACCTGGGATAGTGTTGCATGCTTTGTTCTTTTGTAGACTTGAGCATATATGGCGCACAACTGGTATAGCCATCCATCACCAATTCTGGCAGGACCACATCAAGCACTATTAGGCCTTGTTTTCCTCTGCCAAAACAGTCCACTACTCCAGGATAATCCAGAAAATCAACCAATCCATGAGAGGGATGGGCTTCCCAATCAATACAAGGAATGGGCTTCCCAATCCATGAGATGGATGGGCTTCCCAATCCATACAAGGAATGGGCTTCCCAATCCATGCAAGGAATGGGCTTCCCAATCTATGTGAGAAGAGCAATTCTTAATTTTTTGTTGAAATGTGAAGTCAGAGCAGCTTGTTGTTATAACATCCTATCACAGCTGACACCTTTCCTACTATGCTCTGCTTGCTGGAGCTTCAACGAGTCATAACACGATTCATTTTCAAGATGTTTAATTTGTTTTCCTCCTGGGGAATCAAAAGTCTGAAAGTGTGTACTTTATGCCCTTACACCATTGACCTTCAGCACTGATTCCTAGATCATAATTGGCAGGAACCAGGGGCCAAGAGTAGAAGTCAATGATGCAAGTTTGCTAACCACATATTTTCAGTTCTCTGTCCCTCTTGAAGGGAAAAAAACAGCTTGAAAATCAATTCCATTTGATTTTTTTTTTAATCTGTATTTTTTTTTCAGGCATTTTTCTGCAGTCAGCTTCTTTTCATTGAAACATAAAAATTTTTGGGGAACTTTAGATCCATCCATTATGCAAACAATTTATCTATAGAGAGTTGACTACTTTGCAAACTACAGTTGAGACATAACACTGCAGACAATTTTCTCTACTTTACTTCCTGCTTTACTTCCTGCTTCCTGTCTCTGTACGTTTCAATAGCACTGACTGCTGATTGTAAAAACAGAAGCAGGTGCAAGGAGCACATGAGTGAAAACTCAAACAATCTAAGATTTTGCATCGGGTTTATGATTCAAAATGTAGGCTTTTTTGAATAAACTCATAATAAAATCCAGCAGTTAGAACATAAAATAACTGGTGAACTATGAAAGGAAACAAGAAGTCAAGTTATATCAGAGGAGATTAGGTTCATGTTCAGAAAAACAGAACTGCTTACTTAGAAGCTCCAGTAAATTGTAGGAAACTGTTGCAAACTGGGAGTAGTCAATGTTATTTCAGCGGTTTACACAAATTTCCAAAACTGTAAATAAATGATAGTTTAAAAACATAATGGTAAGCAGTAAATTTCAGTAGTCAGTACAGATAATGAAAATCATCAGTGACATTTTTAAATCTGCAATACAACCTTTTAAAAGATTCGGACTTGGTAGTTCTAAAAGGTTTGGGAATGGGGTCACTTTCAAGCATTTCACAGGATGCGAAAACCTTTTAGCGTTAGTCCCACTGTGCCTTTGCCTGTGTTTACCAAATTGCTACTCACAGATTAGCCAGTGTCCTGCAGCAGAACGATCTACGCAAGAGGGTCAACGTTACTGTTCTATCATAGCTTGCATGCCCCCACTATCTGCCTCCTGCTATATATGTTACAAATATTTCACTGTTCGGCAGTATGAAAGAAGCAATAACATTTGTAACTTGAAAGCAATTTCCCTTAGCCTCATATACTCCTGCTTGGTACTGTGTCAAAGAGATACTGAATCTTTCAAATGTTTCTTTTCACTTTGCAAGTCGGAACATCTGTTACTTCACTTGTGCTTTATTTTCAAAATGGTCGTGGTAATGGGAGTTATACAAAAGGTGTGCCTAGGAACTATTTGTGTTGTAATGGGAGTTATACAAAAGGTGTGCCTAGGAACTATTTGTGTTGTAATGGGAGTTATACAAAAGGTGTGCCTAGGAACTATTTGTGTTGTAATGGGAGTTATACAAAAGGTGTGCCTAGGAACTATTTGTGTTGTAATGGGAGTTATACAAAAGGTGTGCCTAGGAACTATTTGTGTTGATCTGTTGCATACATTATTTTTATATAAATATTAAGCTACGTTCATGCAACTTAAATTGGTTTAACAAATTTGCAAATAATAGAAACATAGAAACATAGAAAATAGGTGCAGGAGCAGGCCATTCAGCCCTTCTAGCCTGCACCGCCATTCAATGAGTTCATGGCTGAACATTATAATAATTGGGATCATGACTTGGGAAGTGCAGTGCAAGAATAACTGCTCCTGCGCATTATCAACTTTGAAAATCAATCCTCCCTCACCCTATCTGCAACTTGTCTGGATACTCTACAATCTTATTTTCTATGCTATCTAATAAAACACTTCTTTGTAATACATCACAGCCAAAGTGCTTTGGATATTAGCACTAAAACTTCCGTTTCAAAGCCCTATCAAAGTTTACTTCCACATTTTCCTTCCGCTCCCCCCAAGGTCCTGATCTTGCTTCATTTATCCCACTTGCCTTGTCCCTGATGTCACTGCAATGGGCCTGGTCTTCTTTCCTCTTGCTCTAATTTTGCTTCCTCATTTCTCACAGCCTCAAGTTAATTTCTTATCATCTTTATCTAATTTCCATTCCATTCCTGATCTCACTTTCCTCTGTCCCAATCTCACTTTCCTCTCTTTTGATCCCATGATTTCTCTCTTTCTCTTGCCCTGATTATGTGTTACAACACAGAAACAGTTGGCTCATCAGGTCCGTGCCAATGTTTTTCTTTACCTGAGCTACGTAGTTTAATTTCACTTTCTTGCTTGCTTGCTATACCCTATAAGTGTAATCCATAGCACACTCGCCTCTGAATCAGAAGGTTGTGGGTTCAAGTTCCACTCCAGAGACTTGAGCACATAAATCTAGGCTGATACCCCAGTGCAGTACTGAGGAAGTGCTGTACTGTCAGAGGTGCCGTCTTTCGAATGAGATGTTAAACCGAGGTCCCGGCTGCCATTTAAGAGTGGACAAAAATGATCCCATGGTACTATTTCAAAGAAGAGCAGCGGAGTTATCCCCAGTCTCCTGGCCAATATTTACCTCTCAATCAACATCACTAAAACAGATTGTCTGGTCATTATCACATGGCTATTTGTGGGATCTTGCTGTACGCAAATTGGCTGCCGCGTTTTCTATGTTACAACAGTGACTACCCTTCAAAAGTACTTCATTGGTTGTAAAGTGCTTTGGGACATTCGGTGGCCATGAAAGGCGCTATATAAATGAAAGCCTTTCTTATTTTTTCTTTTTCTTTAATATTCTTTTTTATGCAAATAATTCCCTTTTCAAAGAATTTATGAACTCTGCTTCAACAATATATCTCTCTTTTTCTTTTATCCTGGGCACTAGCTTATCATTTTGCTTCAAAATGATACTTGGAGTATTCATATTCCACAGTGAGATCCTGAGACGATGATCGAGACTTTCCATTAATTTTGCATGCATAACGCCCACTTAACGTCCATTTTACCGCTGAAATGAGGTATAACGCCCAGATATCGCCCATTTAGCCACAAAATGGAAACTGACGTCCATTTTTCGGAAATTTATCGGCGAGCGTTACTTTCCCCATGTGCGTAACACCAGGAAAATATAATACTGCCCGCCCACTTTTTTTGGGCAGAATCATCAGAATAGGCGAAACCAACGTCCATAATATCGCCCAGCGTTACTTTCTGCACGTAATTAATGCTGAGATTCAATAATACCGACCGCCCACTTTATTTTGTCGTAAAGATCACATTTGCCGAAACTAACGCCCAGGAGATCGCCCAGCGTCACTTTCACCACCTCGCACACATCTCGCCCACAATATCAATCGCCCAAAACACCGCTCAGAAAAAGTGGAACTGTTCTGAACGAATCACAGCGGTGTGGGTGCAATTTTTCAAATCGCAGGTCGCTTCATTCAAAAGACTGCTTCAACTTCGGGGGAGTTTGCATTGACTCTGGAGTTCTTCTCAGGTGAAGTGACCATCTCAACAGACATATTTTCAGACTCTGGATGATTGGGGTTTACTGTAGGTGTATTTTAGTGAGGAAATTATTGCTTCTGATCAATCGCTATTAAACTTTCATTGGAATGGGGTCAACATTTCTCAGCCTGTCTCTTCTGCACATGTCATGATGACTATTGACCTCCTGAATCGCGGGAATCGAGCATTGCCATGCCGTTGCTAATACTTTACGCTCGAGGTAATGCCCAATTTCAAAAATGGAGACTAGGGGCTTTGAGAATGAGTGACAAGCCGGCGATCTGAAAACCCATTTTCACTGCCCACGCCGGAAATAACGCCTATTTTTGGGCGATCTGCACAAAAGTATAAAACCTAGCCCTGTGAAACCTATGTTCAGCGTGACTGATATACTTCTGATGACCTAAGGAGACCTTATTTACAATTATTGTTTAGGAGTCCTGTTCAGGGATAAAACAATTAAACCTTGTTCTGAAGTTGTAGTTTACACAGTGGTTATTTTGTTTTGCCCTGTGATTCTTTCTATTTATTAAATTCTGCATTAGAAAAATACAGGAAATCAATTTTGTAGATGTTGTAATACAAAGCTGAAAAGGGTCCCTCAGGACGCAAAGATTTAATGGGTTGCACTTTTTCAGTATAATTATCATAATGCACCTTTAAAACTGTGGTAATCTTTCTCCAGAACTTCTCATTTTCAGGTTGATTTCCTATATTCACAATCAGGCAGTGGCTTTCTATGTATTCAGCCTTATTTAGAAACCACATGTTACTTTGATGCACATATGGAATATAACTTTTAAACCATGAATATTATCATAAAGACATAAAATAATTTGTTCAAAGAAATATGATCTCTAACAGATGCATTATTTTACATTGAATAGCCACACTGCACTCTGCTGTTGTCATGCTCTATGTCTATGGTCCAGTGACTTGCATTGTGCTCTAAAGCCAGACAGCTACTGGTAGTTTCTTGCCATATTGTTTCAATTACAGTCTTTTATGGGTCCGTGTCTCCTGCAGTGTTTCTTTTACTTTGCTGCTTAAAAAGTCTCAAAGGCATATATTTTACTGTTGACATAAATCATCTACTAAGAGCCTAAAACTCTCCTCCAAGTCTATATATTTCCCAACACTAGTGATCCCGTGATCTAACGCTTCCATTTTGTTTGGGCTTTTAATCATCCAGGGTTTCAATTGGTCAAGTGGCAAATCAATAGATGTTTTGTTTAAATACGGGACGCATTAATCATTTCTCAATTTTCTTAAAGTAATTTTTTTTTATTGCATAAACTTGGTGTCCTGCTTGACCCTGAACTGAGCTTCAAACCCAACATTAACAATATTGCCTACTTCCACCTCCAAAACATTTTGGGGCCAAAATTGTCCCTTTTGATAAGGCCTCTGGCCGCTGGAAAGCAGGGGCCTTGGGGCGGCGCGGAGTGGCCGCCTAATCTCCGTAAAGCGGCCATCATTTTAGAAATTGCCCTTTCTCCGGAGCGGTATCCAGGACCGCTCCACCTGTTCTCCCGCCGCGCCGTGCACGCGCCGGCCCCGTATCGTCTGGCGGGGAACCCCTTACCCCTTACCCAAAGGAGCAACCCCGCGACCGGCCGCTGCCCCCGCATGCTCTGTGAAATGGCGGCACAGCTACCCTTAAAGGGGAGGGCGCACTGCTGCGGCCACCATGGGGTTTTTTTTGTCGGCCGACTGCTAGGTCTGCCCGACAATTATGCCCCCGGCTTGGGCCTTTGTTCAAGGAAGAAGCGGTCTGAGGGCACTCCGCTTCTTCCTTGAACAGAGGCCCAACCAATCCCCATCTACCACCCTCCTCCACCTGGCTGAACTTGTTCTCACATTGAACAACTTCTCCTTTGACTCCACTCACTTCCTCCAAATTAAAAGTGTTGCTATGGGAACCCGCATGGGTCCTAGCTATGCCTGTCTTTTCATGGGATATGTGGAACATTCTTTGTTCCAGTCCTACTCAGGTCCCCTCCCTCACCTCTTTTTCTGATGACTGTATCGGTGCCATTTCCTGCCCTCACCCTGAACTAGAAAATTTCATTCGCTTTGCTTCCAATTTCCACCCTTCTCTCACCTTCGTATGACCCATTTCAAACTCTTCCCTTCCATTCCTAGACTTCTCTGTCTCCATTTCTTGGGATAGGCTATTGACAAACATTCATTATAAGCCCACTGACTCCCACAGCTACCTGGACTGCACTTCCTCCCAGCCCTGCTTCCTGTAAGGACTCCATTCCATTCTCCCTGTTTCTCTGTCTCATCTGTTTTGATGACACTACTTTCCATACTAGTGCTTCTGATATGTCTTCCTGTCTCCTCAACCGAGGATTCTCCTCCGCCATGTTTAACATGGCCCTCGACCGTGTCCGTTCTATTTCCTGCACTTCTGCTCTCACCCCTTCCACTCCCTCCCAGAAGCATGATAGGGTTACTCTTGTCCTCACCTTTCACCCCACCAGCCTCCACATTCAACGGATCATCCTCTGCCATTTCCACCACCGCCAGCGTGATCCCATCACCAATCACATCTTCCCCTCCCCTCCCCTTTCAGCATTCCAAAGGGACCGCTCCCTTCATGACACCCAAGTCCACTTCTCAATAACCCCCAGCATCCCCTCCCCCTCAATACTCTTCCCATAGTACCTCCCCGTGCAAGTGCAAGAGATGCAACACCTGCCCTTTTCCCTCCTCCCTTCCCAATGTCCAGGGTTCCAAATACTCCTTCCAGGTGAAACAGCGATTTACTTGTACTTCTTTCAATTTAGTATACTGTATTCACTGCTCATGATGTGGTCTCCTCTATGTTGAGGAGACCAAACGCAGATTGGGTGACGGCTTTGAAGAACATCTCTGTTCAGTCCATAAGCGAGCTTCCAGTTGCCTGTCACTTTAATTCTCCGCTCCACTCCCACTCGGATCTCTCCGTCCTCGGCATCCTACCCTGTTGCAATGAAGCTCAATGCAAGCTCGAGGAACAGCACATCATCTTTTATTTAGGCACTTTACAGCCTTCTGGACTCAACATCAAGTTCAACAATTTCAGACCATAACCCCTGCCATATTTTTAAATTATTTTTATCTGTTTTTTTTAATCTCTTTCCCATAGTAGCTGTTTCCATTTACACCTTTCTAGACTCATCTTTTGATAACTTGTCCCATTACCATCTCCTTTTGCCTTCTGTCTTCCACCCAATCACAGACCTTCCCTTTTATTCTTTCCTCCCCTC
Source organism: Pristiophorus japonicus (assembly GCF_044704955.1). Lineage (NCBI taxonomy): Eukaryota > Metazoa > Chordata > Chondrichthyes > Pristiophoridae > Pristiophorus > Pristiophorus japonicus. The sequence continues at coordinate 222,354,552 of NC_091978.1, forward strand.
CCGCTTTCCCTGCCCCTACAGGACTGTCTTATTCAAGACTGAGGTCAATGTTACTTTAACCTTCCTGTGTGCGGTCTCATCTGGTTAGGAACACAATATTTGTTAGGTCAGTTTTTTTTTCAAAAGGGGGCGTTCCCAGCCCCTTGCACCATTTATGCCAATTTGGCCAGAAAAAAGTTGTATTAAACTAACTTAGGGCAGTGTATGTGTCCACTTTTGTCCGCACAGAAAGACCTTACAGTTAAGGAATCGGTGCAAGTAACTACATTTAAACACCACCAAGCATCAAACAAAGCACAAAAAGTAATAAGCAATTAATCAACAAATAAAATAGAAGGAACCCTGCACCTAAAGCACCAAGACCAAAGTAATAAGCAATCAATAAATAAAAAATAAAAAAATAGAAGGAACCCTGCACCTAAACAACATTTCAAGCACCACCAAGCACCAAACAAACCACAAGCAGTAATAACCATTCAATAAAAACTAAAAACTGAAGTAAATAATTAAATTAGCAAATAAAGAGCTGAAGTAAATCCTATCTTCAACTAAACTCAGCACGACTGGCCGTGCGGGAGTCCCTTTGGCCTGGGATAGGGGAGGGAGAACACGGCTGCCGCCCCACCAACTTTCAACCCTTTTCGGGCGGGAACTTTTTCCCTTTTTGCCCATTTTCCCTTTTTCCCTTTTTGCCCACTGACATCATCACAGAGCTTCACACATAAATTATTTTGTAATACAACCTAACTGCATGTTGCTGGTTATTTATTGATACACAGGATGAGGTGTAGGTTAAGCACATGGCTGTCACTGTATATGTGCTTCTTTAACATGACAAAACCACCACCCAACCAAACGAATGCAAAGCCAGCCCAGCATGGCAAGCGACGTCGCTACATGACAAGCTATCCCTGGTCCAAACCACTAGACTGCAGCCAAAGACTCCAGGCAACCGCAAGGAATGTCTCAGGAATCAGTGTCACATGGGAATGAGGCACTTTGGGGACAAAATTGCCCCGCACCCTGTTTGGAGGCAGTAACCTTCCGAGGCTGTGACATTTATCGCCCAGCCCAGCCCAGATGTTCCTACCCCAGCGCGGAATTTGGCCTATCCGCCCCTTAATGGAGGCGGAGCACCCCACCGGCCAGCTCAGTGCTACGAGGATGCTCTGTGTAGCACTGACGTGGCAGAATGCCCCTCCCCTTCAATTAAAGGGGAGGTCCGCTGCGCGTTCTGCAGTCCCTTTGGCAGTCGCCACTGGGCCACCAGTGACGCCCTCAACTGGGCTAATAGCCCGGCACACAAAGCAGAGTGCCAAACTGCAAGATGGCGGCCCAGTCGAAGTGAGGGCCGCAGTTGTCGGGCTGACTGAAAAGTCGACCGACAGAAAAATGTGGCAGCCCACGCCGCAAATGACCTCCGCTTTAAGGGCCGTCCCGGTGGCAAATGTCCGCAGATTTGCGAAGCTGGCGGTGACATCAGCCAGCGCCATCTTCGGTGTCCGCAGGACAATTTCCCCCGCAGGGCGTAAAGGTGTCGGCGCAGGGAGGTGAGGGGTTGGTGCACACGCCGATGACATCATTGCCATGCGTGCACCAGCCCAGGGCGCAAATCGTGGGGTGCGCTGCTACCGGCACAACCTAGCGCCAACTTCCCTCGAGGCGCTATCGACCCCTTTCCCTGGGCAATAACCTCATTACACCCCATTAGCACCCCTCAGAGGTGTGAATGGGACCTTAAAAAAGGGCAATTTCGGCCCCTTTGACCGTTCACTACAGGTTGTCCCTTGTTAAGTGAGCCCTTTCTTTGGCATTCTTTATAAAATCACACGGCATAGAAGGAGGCCATTCGACCCATCGTGCCTGTGCTTGCTCTTCCCCATAGCCCTGCAAATTTTTCCTTTTTAAATATTGATCCAATTCTCCAATTCCCTTTTGAAAGTTATTATTGAATCTGCTCCCACCTTTCAGGCAGTGCATGCCAGTTGTTGTTTCTGTGTTCTTGGATATACGCAGATTGACATGCATAAAGACATTCAACTTCTTCTTTCGCATGGGAGTAGCAAAGCAAATCAAATGTCAATATCTAAGTTGGATATCCAGAACAAAGCTTCTGGTGTAACAGTGTGGATATCTTGTAGGCTGCCTGCAAATTTCCTCTGAAGGCAGAGATTCAACTGCCCCAACTACTTAGAACATATTGCAAAATAAACAAGCCATGCAAAATTTCAAATGTAAAGTTCCACTTGTAAGCATTAGCCACATGGTTGGTTTGCCTTTTGGACAACTGATGTTTCACATTCTGCACAGTGAAGGAATAACAGATTGCAAAAATATTAAAAGTCAACACATTTTATTCAGTTGTACAGTGCCAATGGTACATATTTGTCCCTTGTGGTTGTAGATGTATCTACTACCAAGTGTTCCCCCCACTAGAAAGAGAACAACAGGTGTCTGTCTGAATAGCCAATTGCCGAGCTGCAGTGGTACAGAGGCCCTCTATCTGTATCTGCAACTAATTCTGATGGACTTGCATCAATGCTAACGGTCTTCTTTGCTGCAGTCGTTGTGGTTGAGGGAGAGTCCACTGTCACTTGTGAATGGCAATGTGATGGCACAGAACTATCACCAACTTGACTACCAACCAGCTGCTCCTATGCTGAGTGTCGTGTGAAATTTTACTTGTGCAACTGTTAATTTTAGAGGATGAACAGTGTATTGGTGCTTAGGGTACCCAAGAAGAAAAAGGGAGAGTGGCCAGTTTATCACCTTGCCTGTCCTGGTCAGGGCATTAAACATTTTAGGACACTTGTCTAAATTTCTGGGGATAAGAGAGGTCAGACTCAATGCCAGCGCCACCGTCCTTCACATGGTATAAGACACCATTTTTACAGCTTTGTCACATGGAGACCCAACACACTCTCTTTCTCTCTCTATCGCTATCTTTTTCTCTCTCTCTTTGATTAATTTCAGCCATGAGTGTTTGAGGTCGGTCTCACTGAAATTGTGAAATGTTTGCCTCTATGAAAATATCATTTGCCCCTTCTTCAGCTGCCTGTGCCAGATCCTCCAGTGGAAGACATCCTGTCTAAACGAGACAAACTGACACACGAGCCGACCAGTGCAGCTACTTGACAGTCAACTCACTGAGCCAAGGGTGTTCCTGCTCCTTCAACTGCTGCTGCAACTTTCAGCCAGACTCGGCTTTCTAAAGGCTGCACCCTATCTTCCAATCACCCCAGATACAGAATTCCTCTTTTTGCACAGGATTTACGCTACAGAACTGCCAATGGATATTTAAATGAGATGATCCCATTAACTTTGATGGGATCAGTGCTACAAAGTATTGGCGGACTCAAGTCTTGGCTCAGTGATGTTAAAGTAGCATAAATGCCCCTGGAAATTTTGGGGCCACTTTTTAAAAATTCCGAATTACCAAAGGCAGGTAATGGAATTAGAAATATAGAACGTGATCATTAAAGGGATTTGACAATACCGCCTGCGGCAGCTTTAACTATATACATGCCACCTCCAATTTCCTTTGAGCACCAAGGTGTCATTTATGGCCTTTATTGCTTGCTTTATAAATTTGACTTATTCAAAATACAAGCAATATAAAAATAACTTTTTTCACAATCGGACAGTTCTTCTGGACAGGGTTATAAACCAAAGACCTCTGGCAGAAGGTGCAAATTCTTAACTTTTCATTTGAAAAGAAATCCTGAAAGGACTTCCCCTTTTCCTGGAGTTTTATGGTCTCGAGCAGTTACAAGGTGCCTTTTTTCCAGCTTTTCAAGTTTCTCGCTATATTGTTGGGTTTCCCTCAGTTGAGTGTGAAGTAATGTGTACCATATGAGTCTGTCTATGTTTCATCCCAGAAACTATGCCAACAGCAAGCCAGGCTCTTTGTACCACAGATTTCTCACCTTTGGCTAAAAGGCTGTGGCCATAAAACCTGTCATAAAGATTGTGCAGAACCCAGACAAACAAAAATTAAATTAAATTAAATTAAAGCTTCTGGGCCTGCTGCACTGTGATGTGATATACAGGGTCACAGTGTTAGATTTAAGTTTGAGAAAGTTCACATTGACATCTCGTATTACTTTCCACACATAAAGCTCAGAGATATTGCTGGGTCATTTGTAGTGAAGCTCCAGATAAATGTGATTTAAAATGTTGGAAGTTGGATGTTGTCCAGGTTGTTTTACTGGGGCTGCAAGCACAGTACTAGAGGATATGATTGCAAAATTCAAAAATCTGTGAAAAGACTTGAAATTAGGGGGCCGAAATTGCTTCGTGCTGGGTTTGGGGCGCATAATTTTAATATATGAAAGTTTAGCAGTAGCGCGGGAAGCACCACCAGAGATAACAAAATGTGTGAGGTGTTAACCGGACATTCACAAGGCCAACTCTCAGCACCGCACTCAGCACATCAACGTTGCACTGATGACGTTAGCGCGGCGCTGACATGTCGCGTCACGCTGATGTGTCACATCGTCCCTCCCCTTCTTTTAAAGGGAAGAGCCACTGTGAACTCTGCAGCCTCTTTAGTGGCACCCACTTGGCCACTAGAGAGGGTGTCGGCCAGGCACCCAAAAGGGAGTGCTAGTCTGCATGTTGGCAGCCTGGCCACACCAGTGGCCACTATTGTCGGGCTGACATGAAAGGTCAACCGACATAAAAAATATGACAGCCGCGGCGCTACCACCTCCCCTTTAAGGGCGGGCAGGGCGCCCCAGCCACCACATCTTTTTGCCCAAGAAGCTGTCGGTGGCATCACCCCACACCGAACTCGCGTCCTGTGGAGCAATAAGGGGTTGGTGCACATGGCGATGGCCAACGAGATTGCAAAACAAAAGACGGAAAGGGGTCACAGGAGTTCCAGCCAACTTCATAATTTCTCTCCACACCCAGCTCCAGAAACATGTAAGAGAGATTTGAGTGCAATAAAATATCTCATCTACCAGTTTTGTCTACAACACTGGCAGGCTGATCCTACCCACCACCGCGACTCCTCCTCCTCGCCCCACCCATAAAAATGGACCGGATCTTGCTGGAGTGGGGCATCTCACGGCGAACGCTGTTTGTTTGACTTTTTTCTGCACCCTTCATCTCAAAATTATTTTGCGCAGTAACTCGCAGGAAGTGCAAGTTGATAGCAGCGTGGCGAGGGCAACAAATAATCTGCGACCTTAGTGAATGGCGGGACCAACAGTATATCTCATTAACAAATGAGATTTAAGGATTGAGAAAGAAACAGAGGGACGAAGGAGAAGGAAGGTGAATTAAAGTCAAAGCAGGTACAGAAAGAGAAATAAAAAGAGGGAAAGAACGATTGAATTAAGAGAGAGAAAAAAGAGACAGAAAGGAAATCTAAGAAAACAATTTTAAATTTAATATTTTGCCTTTTTTTAAATTGCCAAAAACAATTTGCTACATACAGGAATGAGATTGAACAGTTTAAATTGTTCACTTTCTGGGCTGGCGAGGTAAATTAGCATTGCATTAACAATTATCATGTTGTTTAAAGGATATTTGTCTTCTCAATTACCCATCTAACTTTCTGTAGCGGGTTTAATGGACAATAAATGTGCAAATCCAGCACGTTCTTAAAAATAACAGGGAGGCTAAGGGCGAGATGTCGTGTGTGCAAGGCAAACAACGGAGCAGCATAAATAGACCAGCAAGTTCTAGAGATTGTAAGGGGAGCTTGGGGTGTGGGTTCGAATCCACACTCCCCTGGGGTTCTGTACATGCGATTTATGAGGATGGGTGAGTAACGAGGCACCAGACACAGGAGGTAAAAGTACAAAATGGCTAATGTTGTTTATTTAGAATAGTAAACACCAAAACACCAAGATAGAGGGCATAGGAAGAGGTCATAAATAGCAGTAATGGCACAATCTCACTCAACAACACAAAAAATCTCACAACAGGAAAGGGGAAAATAAGAGGTTAAAACATTCCACTCACACACAACCACACCTCCCACTTCCACCCTTCTTACCAATTCCTATCCTAAATTGAGTCTGTGAGGGGATTTGGGCTATAATCACAATCCTATCAACTCCGAGGTTCTGGGGGCACTTATTTCAGCTCGGGGTCCTTCTGGGGTGGGTTTTACGTTGTTGGCCGGTGCGGTTTTCCTCCTCGATGTTGCGTCGGTTTCTTCTCTTTGCCTTTCGGTTGGCTCCTCAGCAAAAAGCTGCTGGAGTTAAGCACACCTTCCCCAGAGTGAGGGCCCTGTGAAAAGCTGACTCAACTCCTAAAAGCTGACACCAACAACCAAAAGCTCACTCCCACTGCTTCCAAAAGCTGACTCCAACTGCTTCCTCCTCTCTCCAGCTGCTTCTACACCCCCGTTGGTTCTGTAGGTCCTATAACCAATTTAGTTCTGGCCTTTTCGCGCTCAAACTCATTTGGTAGTCCATTGTGTAAGTTTGGGCGGGGAGATAGCTTTGAATATTTAATCAGAAGATGTCACAGGTACAGGTAGGTGTGAGGACAGGGGTATTGTTTCACTGCACATTGGTGCCTCAACGTTTGCTGGTCCATTGTAACAGCCCGGGGAGTCACTCGGTTTGGGCCTCCCCTTTGATGGGCCATTAGGTAGATTAGGGGTGAGTCATATTTTCAAACTGGGCTGGGTAGTCCCCATTGGTTGAGGATTTCCCCGCTTCAGGCCCGACTCGACCCCTGATTGGCCTGCCAGAATGCACTTTTCTCCCATTGGCCAGTGCCTCTGTCTCGCTTGTGAGCCAGACTCCACAATGTCTGTATCCGCCCACACGTTTCCCAGCCTGCCTGATCTGAGGATTTTACTTGGCCAAAAAAGTTCATTAAAAATGTATAGAACGATCCCATCTTAGTTTTCGTGTCCTTAGGGTGTTCCAATAAAAATGCGGACGTGGATTTTCGAACCTTACAAGATTCACAACTCACGCCGTATCTCTTATCCCCTGAACCTGCTTACCCATTTGCTTATTAATGACTGCTTGTGTCATTAATACACTGTTATTTTTACAGCAAGATCCAGCCTAAAATGTTGTAAATTTTTTGGACAGAATTTACACAGTGCTTTCAAGCTAAAATAATATATATATGCAACATACCAAGAAGAATTTGAGTTCTTGTTTAAACCATAAATTATGCAAAATAAATTGGATTCGACTTTTTAAAAACTTCTCTACTTCAGCTATTAATCACACATCAGTTAAATCTTTTTGGGAAAGTTATTTACCAATGAATTATCTCCTACTGTCAAAGTCTTCTGTGTCATTGGAGCAAGTCCAGGGCTTTGACTGATCAGTGATGCCACATGTCAGAAGATGAGCAATTATGTCATAATTAAAGACATTTACAGAACAGGAGGAAGTTGATACCTTTTATTGGATGCAGATTTATTGGACACTAGTCTTCAGGATTACACAAACATCTTCAGCTGCAGAGGAATCCATCTGATCGTAAAAGTTTGTGTCTTAGCTCAGCATTTGTTAACCTCATGTCCCAGTTGTGGTTATGTAGAAATAAAAACAAAATACAGGAAATGCACAGCGGGTCAGTTAGCATTTGAAAGAGATAAGATTGGTTAGCATTTGTACTCTGATTTTTCATTAGACTGCTCATTGCTTGCGCTAATTAGAAATCCACACATGTATATTAAACACAGTTGCACTGTTCCTGTGAGGGAAAACGTGCCCATAATTTTCATGCCCTGGACCATTTCCATGAGCTGGTCACACTCCTGGCACAGATCTGTTCATCGGCAGGGTCTGCTGCTGGATTGAGGGAAAGCCACCGAGGAAGGGGAAGAAACGGGGGGTGGGGGGGGTGTCTGCATACTTGAGAGCACCAAACAGGAGGATCTGAGGACCAAAGGTTGGCAAAGGTGGACACAGGTGAATAGTGCAGTTGTGGAAATTCACTTGCCAGCTTTTTTTTGGGTTACCTGCAGGACCCATGGAGACCAGGTCCTAATTAGCACAAGAGCCTGATGGGAGCAGAACTTCTGTCTAGCTCAGCCCTCACTTCAGAGGACACAGGGCCCAGGGACAGAATTGCCACTCCTTGGCCCTGTCCTCCCTAATGCTGAGTGCCCTAGACACCAGCTTCAATCAGGAATACAGGCATGCCTAATGATGGATGTAGGTTCCATCTGGGGGTTCAGGCCCAATCAAATATGGCAGCAGCTGCACTAATATCAGCCCTCAGAATGTTTTATGTGGAGGGGAAGTCTGGCTCCCCCTGCCACACATCCCCTGTGGGCAGCTTCCACCAGGATTCTCAGCTTCCTCAACTGGATGATGCCCGAGATGGGTCCTTAATGACAAGAGAGCCCAATATGCGTATTTATGCACTAAAAATTTTCCCAAGTAAACTATGCACATACTTCAAAATGAATACATTCAGCATTATGTATGAAGTAAAAGAAGCAAAAACTGTGGAGGAAGATTTCCATGGCTCGCTATTGATTGGCCCTGAAATTGCGGGCGGATGCCTCCGACCACAAAAATATTTACAAAAGTACCTGGTAGTCCCAGAGGAATGAGCACTTGCACTACGAGGCCTCCACTCGCAGCCCAGGCACAGGCCCACGTATTCCAGGAGCGTAGGTGCAGCCTGGGATCACGTGGGCCGGACCAACCAATAAAAATGGCGTATCCCTATTCATAGTAATGGTGAGTTTGTATAGAGATCGCATTTCTATGAATGGGGATACCCCCAAAAACACAAACATTTTAAATAAATAAGAAAAGCACTTCACATATTTAAAATTAATCGAAATTGAATTTAATTAAATGTTTTAGACAAAAATGTATTTTTTTGAATTTTTTAAATATGTTTTAATAGGGATAAAAATTAAACTTACCTTAATGGGCAGGTTTTAATATAAAAATTATTGATAACATTTTATTTTTCTATCTTTTAAAACTTTTACGCTGGTAAAAGCAGGCCTTACGTTTGAAAGAAATGTTGACAGTTCGCAAGTGTCGGATTTCGGCGCATGCGCTTTGCGCGTCTAAACCCGGAACTTGAGAGGCCTCTTTGGACGCGTGCGCACATCGTACGCACCCGGAGAGGCCGCAATTTCAGGGCTTGAACCTCCAGATGGACCCTACATCCATCAGGATTATACACATTGTGAAATCCTAAACATGTGTATAAAGAACACATTTTACAATTTTACAATCAATTTACAAGTGAAGAGCAGAAATCTTCCTCCCGTATCAGACATCTTATAAAACGAGTACATGTACTTGGTAAAGGAGCTTGGGTCATCATGCTTTCATTTTGCAAACCACAGATTTAGGGTGTGGTAACCTAGTTATCATATACTGAACTAGCAATCTATAAGTTGAGAATTCAAATCTCATCACGGTAAATTGTGACGTTAGATTCAATTTTTTTAAAACATCCATGAAAGCTGCTAGTCTGATCGACATGTGACATCAGACCAACATTTGTGGTTGACTCTTAATGTACTTGGCGCAGTGTGTTGTTGATTCATCACACCACAGAGTGTAAGGTGTGGGTTGGTGCTCACTATTAAACACATAGTTCATTCTCGGTTTTAGCCGGATCAACAAGGTGAAGCCACAGAAAAGAGGGAAATCATCAGGCAAACCAGCCCGGAACAATTGTAAGCACTTCTAACAACTGTTTTCAGAGAGGTATTGGAGATCAGTCTACTCCCGCTTGGATGGGAAGTGGAGCATGGCATGAGAGGGGTGGGAGGGAATAAGCTTCATTTATTTTAATTCAAAATGAGAAAGTAGTTTTTTTTTAAATAACAAAATGAATTGGTTGTGAATTTCAGGAGTACAATTTGAAGAAGAAACAGTTAATGACTTTAAATTGTTTTATTGCAGGGTCCACCAGGTCCAACAGGTGATAAGGTTTGTGAAAACAATCAATTTTACAGACAAGCCTAAATACATTTTCCTTTCCTCTGTAAAAAAAAACCTCTATGAAACAAAATTCTTAATTTCTCTTTGTTTATGCATTGATGTCAATTAAATGTATTTGTGTCTTTCAGGGTGATCAAGGAGACCAGGGGCCACGGGTAAGTTTTCAACAAAAGCGTGGTGATATTCTGAGGTGTATCGCATGAAGCATTGAGTGCAGTCACTGACGAGATGATGACCTTTTCTCAATAGACTTCTCAATTCCACATCAGTTTCATCGACCGCAGAATACTCCTGGCACACTCAAACAGGTTTTAGAGTAGTTAAGATAAGTCTATCGGACAGTGATGAAGGGCCAGTTTTGCTACTAATGTCACAAATGTTATGCATTTCTTGGAATTAGAAATGGATGTCTGCCCACAACACAAGGTAAGTTCGCCCACACGTCTCAATCAATGATGTGTATTGGTAATTAGAAATGAATGTTCCTGTTTACTGTACTGCTTGTTCTCCAGCAGCCTGTGATAGTGCTGGCGCCTGTACATGCACTGCTAGTCACAGAATAAAAATAAACCAGATTACACTAGTGGTGGTGGTGCTTTGGTAAGTACAGTAATATTAAAATGTCATTGTTGGAGTTGAGTTTAACCACCAGTGGGTTTCGGGCGGGAGCAAACTCACAGGCCTAAGTTTGAAGCCTGTGGTATTTTAACTCCTGGGCCTTAACCACATGCCATGGGTCTGCTGCATGCCTTAAATGGGTGGAAATCAGCAGCTAGCCAGCTGCTCCTCCCGGCCCCACAAAGGAAAGATTTCCACTTACCTTGGAGGATCTCTTCATCCTCCTGAGAGCTGCTGGCAAGAAATCTGCGGCGGCTTCTCCGCTCAGGCCTGAGTTGAAATTCAATCGGGACGCCATTGACATAATTGGACCCTGATTTGCATAAATTTATGAGGCTCTGCCACAGCCAGCTAACTGTAGTGAGCAGTTAAAGTGGTGACCAGCGGGAATCGGGTGGTAAGACTGAACACTTTGTTTTAAAGGCCCCACCCCTTCCCACTCCCACCCCCCATCCTCTCCCCACCTACATACGCACAGAGCGTGCAAGGGAGATGGACCATGATGTCTATTAATTTCCACGTGTGTCTGATTATACAAGTGTTAGAAGAAGGTTTTCTGTTCTTTTGAAATGTCAGATCACTTAAATTAAGAACTTCTGTGTATTATTAGATCTGTTAACCACCATAGCCAAATGTTCAGCTTTTATGTGTCCTCCAGCACTTTGTATTATGATTTAAAAAAATACAATTAACCTTTGACTTTTACAGTCGCAGCATGTGGATTGTAACAGTATGTCTTTGATACTTGTGCACTTGCAGCTTACCAGGTTGCATGTGTTCCTCTAAGGGGTGGTTCTAATTAAAACAAACGTTACAGTTGTTAATTTTCCAAAAATATAGTTTTAGTCCATCTCCACCTCTTCATCTCCCTCAAATTAGCACCTGAAGCAATAGTACACGCTCAGAAATGCTAAATTAAACCAATAATTCAAAATTATCTCTATCTGTCAAATTGTCAAGAACTGAGGTTAACATTAAACTGTCCTCGTGCAAAAGTCAAAGCCAATAAATGCTTCGCAGCTAAATAGACTTAGTGAGCAGTGATCAGTTACCTACTGGCTGCAGTTCAAACAATGCTAATCAAATTAAATGCTGTTATTGTGGGGAAAATAGTCTGATAAGGGACTGTCAGTCCAAATGAAGACCCCAGCGTCAAACTGAATGACAGATTTTCAGTCTATCAAGTTGACAATTGTCAGCTTGCAGCCGTTACAGAATTAGATTTGTGGTCTCAGTGCAGTAACAAGACAGACTGCGTTCATTTACCCATTTCCCAAACTGCTTTGCCCAAGAGCATTTGAACCCTGATTTCCATTTGCAGCCTGCAGACATGGTTTCCATGTAATATAACGAACATCATTAAAAAGGAAACGAAAGAAGTGCATGGAATATTGATTAATTACCAATTTTGCAATAAATGATAGATTGGCAATTTTTAAAGTGGGAGGGATCGTAGTGCCACAGGACATGATTCTGCCGTGCAGGTTGTTGTGTTTGTCTACAATGTTTGAAATGTTCATTGAAAGTAAACAAAATAATTTGCACTTACATAGCGCCTTTCACATCTGCAGAATGTCGCAAAGTGCTTTACAGCCAAAGAAGTGCTTTTGGAATGTAGTCAGTTTTAATGTCAGAAATGTGGTAGACAATTTGTGGGTAGGAAAGTTCTACAAACAGCAATGAGATAATGACCAATTAAACTAATTTAGTGTTTTTAGTTGAGGGATAAATGTTGTCCAGGACACTGAGAAAACTCCTCTGTTTTTTGAATAGTGCCGTGGGATCTTTTATGTCCACTTAAGCAGGCAAATGGGTCTTTAGTTCAACATCTCATCCAAAAGCTGGCACCTCCGACAGTTCGACACTCCCTCAGTATTGCACTGGCACATCAGCTTAGATTATGTTTCTGGATTGGGGCTTGACTCCATGACCCTCTGACTCCGAGCTGAGAGTGGTAGCAACCAGTCTTTTCTTGATCGGCTCTCCTAGAAAGGGGGAAAATCACTTTTGACACTGCACCGTCTGGGAAGCTTACAACACCTCCACCCTCCCCCTCCGCACCCACAAGCAGCCATCCTGTGCACATCTCCCATCCTCTGCTTTCCCTATTGGACTTGCAGGATACTGAAGAGATGTATATGAGTCGACCCAGCCTGACCCCAGATACTCCAGCAGAGTAAGAAGTGGTGCTCAGCAGCACTCACTCCATCGCACCTACACCAGTGGGGTGCTGCTTAGGATTTTTGAGCCATAAATTTTTATAATGGCAGAAGTATTATACCATGTGATGCATAATATATAACGTAATAACAAGGGGAACGTTTTCCTCTTAATAGCCCTTTCCTAATAGCTGTAAAGGGACTTCCTTGAGGAAAGCTGCCTGCTGCTCAGGTACAGCTTTCTGGAAAGTACAAAGCCATCTACAGCTTCCATTTCCTCAGGCAGTTGAGCGATAAAGTGGCCAATTTTCCTGTGCACTACACCCTGTCTGTGCCTATTTCTGTGACACAAAACAGAAGGAAAAGGCACGGTGTCCCATTGCACTGGGTTTACATCCAATTTGTGCTTCATGTGACTTCTGGCCGCAGATCGGTGAGGGCCACCATTCTGACATTGCTATTTATTTTAATGAGCAGAACTGACGACATTGAGCCCTGCATGTCAGCTTCCTTCATTTCTGCTGGTCACAGGTCATGTGCAGGGCTGTGCCCCTCTAAGCTAGGCATTACATGCAGTTCAAATGTTGAATAATTTAAAAAGATAGACAACATTTGGTATAGAAAGTGAAGATTAGTTTTTTTTTGTGCACTCTGATGAGAAAACTTATAAAGTTTGCTGTTGCAGTGAAGCTGCACTGCGGGTAGGCCCTTTCAAGAGCACCACTTTCATGGAAATTAAAATCGGGAGAGGTGTATAAATGCTGCTCCGATATCTTCCGTTTTGCACCATCACCCAAAGTCAAAATTCTGCTCCCACCCCCCGCCCCCCCGCCGCCCCGACATTTAAATGCAGTGGAGTACGCTTTCAACACGCAGATTGGGATCACGGGAGAGAAATCGCAGCAGCCATTTTTAGGGGCGGAGTTGCGGCAGAGGATTGCTGACCCATTTTACATAGAAGACTGACCGAAAATAGACAGTTTTTCTGAGGAAAATTCTTGGCCAATATCGACAGTCAAATGTAAAGAGTGGCGACTTAGCTGAGATATTGGAGGTTGCTTGCACCTGTGGAAGCAAACCTCAGCAGGGAGTCAATGCCTTCAGGAGGCAAATGGGGAAAAACAATTAAACAGAAAATGTGCTTCTCATGCATCATCTGCTTAGCCATGGTGATAGATACAGGACTTGAGGCTGTTAACGATCCCACATGTGCCTTTTTATGGCTATTATCAGATGAACATGGAGAAATAAACATATGCTTTACGAGTGCTGATTGGAAAATAAAATGAACAAAGAATCCTACTTTATATTCATATCTAAACTAGCTACACATTCACATCTATTTAACCTAGTGAAATGGCATTTAATGCTTCTATATATTTATTGTGTTCAATTTTTATGGGTAACAGAATTGATTCTCACACTGTTTCATCTACCTAGAGTTACAAATTTTCATGACAATAACTAACATCAGTTGCAATGATATAAACTGGGAATATGTCTGTGGACTGCAAACTCTAAATAATTTTAATCTGACTCTTTTATGGGCGTATTGTTATTCAAACCATACACAAAACATATCGTTCAGATGCAACCAATTCACAACTCCTCCTTTATTGCAAGATTGGATTGAACCTTATCTTCTCAATCTGTCTGAATGTGAAGTATAAAAAATTATTAAACCAGATTCAAGACAAAAACCCCAAGAAATGTATAATTAAAACACAATGAGGGAGAAATCTGGGGTGTTAGTGCCTCCCATTAGCGCCCCCGGGGCGCAAACGACATTTTGCCCTGGTGTGGCACTGCTAATGACTCCTGCGAAATTCTTCAGGAGTTTAGCAGCGATGGTAACCGGCAGCGTTCTGCTGCACCGGTGGTGACAACCGTGCGCAGTGACCCGTTTTTGCCCCAGAGTGAAAATTCGGTCGCGCCCCCTGAAGTTGCAGCAGACTGTGGGGCGAAAATTAAATGGGAGGTGGTGATTTCATATTAAAAAAATGTCCGTCTTACTGGTCGTGGCCTTCTTCTTGTTGGATCGCGGGGTCCGTGCCACAATCTTGCAATCTGGCACTCCGCTCGTGTGCTGGGCTGCTGCCATGGCACCCTGCTTTCTGGTGGTCCAGGGATGGTCCCATTTCTCACATGCAGAGTCGGCAGCTTGGCCCTCCTCTTTAATGAAGTGGAGGGCCCGGATTACGCGGCAGCGCTATGCGTCCATAGTACATAAGAACATAAGAATTAGGAACAGGAGTAGGCCATCTAGCCCCTCGAGCCTGCTCCACCATTCAAAAAGATCATGGCTGATCTGGCCATGGACTCAGCTCCACTTACCCGCCCGCTCCCCATAACCCTTAATTCCCTTATTGGTTAAAAATCTATCTATCTGTGATTTGAATACATTCAATGAGCTAGCCTCAACTGCTTCCTTGGGCAGAGAATTCCACAGATTCATAACCCTCTGGGAGGAGAAATTCCTTCTCAACTCGGTTTTAAATTGGCTCCCCCGTATTTTGAGGCTGTGCCCCCTAGTTCTAGTCTCCCCGACCAGTGGAAACAATTTCTCTGCCTCTATCTTGTCTATCCCTTTCATTATTTTAAATGTTTCTATAAGATCACCCCTCATCCTTCTGAACTCCAATGAGTAAAGACCCAGTCTACTCAATCTATCATCATAAGGATCCCCCTCATCTCCGGTATCAGCCTAGTGAATCGTCTCTGCACCCCCTCCAAAGCTAGTATATCCTTCCTTAAGTAAGGTGACCAAACCTGCACGTAGTACTCCAGGTGCGGCCTCACCAATACCCTGTACAGTTGCAGCAGGACCTCCCTGCTTTTGTACTCCATCCCTCTCGCAATGAAGGCCAACATTCCATTCGTCTTCCTGATTACCTGCTGCACCTGCAAACTAACTTTTTGGGATTCATGCACAAGGACCCCCAGGTCCCTCTGCACCGCAGCATGTTGTAATTTCTCCCCATTCAAATAATATTCCCTTTTACAGTTTTTTTTCCCAAGGTGGATGACCTCACATTTTCCGACATTGTATTCTATCTGCCAAACCTTAGCCCATTCGCTTAACCTATCTAAATCTCTTTGCAGCCTCCCTGTGTCCTCTACACAACCCGCTTTCCCACTAATCTTTGTGTCATCTGCAAATTTTGTTACACTACACTCTGTCCCCTCTTCCAGGTCATCTATGTATATTGTAAACAGCTGTGGTCCCAACACCGATCCCTGTGGCACACCACGAACCACCGATTTCCAATCCGAAAAGGACCCATTTATCCCGACTCTCTGCTTTCTGTTAGCCAGCCAATTCTCTATCCATGCTAATACATTTCCTCTGACTCCACGTACCTTTATCTTCTGCAGTTACCTTTTGTGTGGCACCGTATCGAATGCCTTTTGGAAATCTAAATACACTACATCCATTGGTACACCTCTATCCACCATGCTTGTTATATCCTCAAAGAATTCCAGTAAATTAGTTAAACATGATTTCCCCTTCATGAATCCATGTTGCGTCTGCTTGATTGTACTATTCCTATCTAGATATCCCGCTATTTCTTTCTTAATGATAGCTTCAAGCATTTTCCCAACTACAGATGTTAAACAAACCGGCCTATAGTTACCTGCCTTTTGTCTGCCCCCTTTTTTAAACAGAGGCATTACATTAGCTGCTTTCCAATCCGCTGGTACCTCCCCAGAGTCCAGAGAATTTTGGTAGA
The DNA here is from genome assembly GCF_044704955.1 of Pristiophorus japonicus. Classification (NCBI taxonomy): domain Eukaryota; kingdom Metazoa; phylum Chordata; class Chondrichthyes; family Pristiophoridae; genus Pristiophorus; species Pristiophorus japonicus. Next base: position 222,370,968 of record NC_091978.1, read on the forward strand.
TTATAACGAATGCATCTGCTATAACTTCCGCCATCTCTTTTAATACCCTGGGATGCATTTCATCAGGACTTGTCTACCTTGAGTCCCATTAGCCTATCCTGCACTAAATCTCTAGTGATAGTGATTGTCTCAAGGTCCTCCCTTCCCACATTCCCGTGACCAGCAATTTGTGGCATGGTTTTTGTGTGAATGAAGCAAAATAATTGATAAAGGTCTTAGCCATTTCCACATTTCCCATTATTAAATCCCCCTTCTCTCTTCTAAGGGACCAACATTTACTTTAGTCACTCTCTTCCGTTTTAAATATCGGTAAAAGCTTTTACTATCTGTTTTTATGTTTTGCGCAAGTTTACTTTCGTAATCTATCTTTCCTTTCTTTATTGCTTTCTTTGTCATTCTTTGCTGTCATTTAAAATTTTCCCAATCTTCTAGTTTCCCACTAACCTTGGCCAGCTTAAACGCATTGGTTTTTAATTTGATACTCTCCTTTATTTCCTTGGTTATCCACGGCTGGTTATCCCTTCTCTTACCGCCCTTCTTTTTCACTGGAATATATTTATGTTGAGCACTATGAAAGAGCTCCTTAAAAGTCCTCCACTGTTCCTCAATTGTGCCACCGTTTAGTCTGTGTTCCCCGTCTACTTTAGCCAACTCTGCCCTCATCCCACTGTAGTCCCCTTTGTTTAAGCATAGTACGCTCGTTTGAGACACTACTTCCTCAACCTCAATCTGTATTACAAATTAAACCATACTGTGATCACTCATTCCGAGAGGATCTTTTACTATGAGATCGTTTATTTTTCCTGTCTCATTACACAGGACCAGATCTAAGCTAGCTTGCTCCCTTGTAGGTTCTGTCACATACTTTTCTAAGAAACAATCCCATATGCATTCTATGAATTCCTCCTCCAGGCTACCCCGTGCGATTTGATTTGACCAATTGATATGTAGGTTAAAATCCCCTATGATTACTGCCGTTCCTTTTTCACATGCCTCTATTATTCCCTTGATTATTGTCCGCCCCACCATGAAGTTATTATTTGGGGGCCTATAAACTATGCCCACCAGTGACTTTTTCCCCTTACTATCTCTAATTTCCACCCACAATGATTCAACATTTTGTTCATTGGAGCCAATATCATCTCTCATAACTGCCCTGATATCATTCTTTATTAACAGAGCTACCCCACCTCCTTTCCCTTCTTGTTTATCCTTCCGAATTGTCAGATACCCCTGTATGTTTAATTCCCAGTCTTGGCCAACCTGCAACCACGTTTCTGTAATGGCCACCAAATCATACCCATTTGTAATGATTTGTGCCGTCAACTCATTTACTTTATTTCGAATGCTGCGTGCGTTTAAGTAGAGTGTTTTAATACTAGTTTTTAAACCATGATTTTTAGTTTTGACCTCTCCTGCAGCCCCTTTATATTCATACATATTGTCCCTTCCTATCACCTTGTGGTTTACACTTACCCCAGTGCTACTCTGCTCTGTTGCCTCCTGCCTTTTGCATTCTTTCTTGGGGTCCTGTTCATCTGTGCCCTCACCCACTCCAACTAGCTCAGAGCCCTCTCCTGGGTTCTGAATACTCCTCGCATTGAGGCACCGAGCTTTCAGGCTTGCCTTTTTATTACACTTTGACCCTTTACAATTTTGCTGTACATTGGCCCTTTTTGTTTTTTGCCTTGGGTTTCTCTGCCCTCCACTTTTTCTCATCTTCTTTCTGTCTTTTGCTTATGTCTCCATTTTGTTTCCCTCTGTCTTCCTGCATTGGTTCCCATCCCCCTGCCATATTAGTTTAACTCCTCCCCAACAGCACTAGCAAATACTCCCCCTAGGACATTGGTACCAGTCTTGCCCAGGTGCAGACCGTTCGGTTTGTACTGGTCCCACCTCCCCCAGAACCAGTTCCAATGCCCCAGGAATTTGAATCCCTCCCTGCTGCACCACTGCTCAAGCCACGTATTCATCTGCGCTATCCTGCGATTCCTACTCTGACTAGCACGTGGCACTAGTAGCAATCCCGAGATTACTACTTTTGAGGTCCTACTTTTTAATTTAGCTCCTAGCTCCTTAAATTCATCTCGTAGGACCTCATCCCTTTTTTTTACCTATGTCTTTAGTACCAATGTGCACCACGACAACTGGCTGTTCTCCCTCCCTTTTCAGAATGTCCTGCACCCGCTCCGAGACATCCTTGACCCTTGCACCAGGGAGGCAACATACCATCCTGGAGTCTCGGTTGCTGCCGCAGAAACGCCTATCAATTCCCCTTACAATTGAATCCCCTATCACTATCGCTCTCCCACTCTTTTTCTTGCCCTCCTGTGCAACAGAGCCAGCCACGGTGCCATGAACTTGGCTGCTGCTGCCTTCCCCTGATGCGTCATCCCCCTCAACAGTACCCAATGCAGTGTATCTGTTTTGCAGGGGGATGATCACAGGGGACCCCTGCACTACCTTCCTTGCACTGCTCTTCCTTCTGGTCTTCCATTCCCTAGCTGGCTGTGGACCCTTCACCTGCGATAAGACCAACTTGCTACACATGCTACTCACGTCATTCTCAGCATCGTGGATGCTCCAGAGTGAATCCACCCTCAGCTCCAAGTCCGCAACGCGGTCCGTCAGGAGCTGGAGGCGGATACACTTCCCGCACACGTAGTCGTCAGGGACACCGGAAGTGTCCCTGAGTTCCCACCTAGTACAGGAGGAGCATATCACATGACCGAGCTCTCCTGCCATGACTTAACCCTTAGATTAACTTGAATTGACAACAACAATGCTAAAGGTTACTTACTGATATAGAAAAGAAAAAGAAAATCTACTCATCAATCACCAGCCAATCACTTACCCCTTTGGCTGTGATTTCTTCCTACTTCTTTATTGCTTTTGCTTTTGCTCCGCTCGTGCCCCACAGAGCATGTGGAGGGCTATATTTTGTGCTCCACTTGCCCTTGGGGGTGGTAACCCGAATATCGGTCGTGGGACGTAATTTCGCCCAATAGCTATTAAACTTTTGACTGAGAAGTTTGGAAGAAACAAATTTATCACATTCCAGACTCCAATTAATTACTGGATTTTCTTGATGCTTGATAAGCGCGAGATTATAGAATTGTCCTGTACTATAATATACTCTGAATTATTATGTCCCTTTTGGGGAGTATCCAGACAGAAAATGTATATAAAACAGTCAAAGAAATGTTAGCACATGCATATCACATGAGAGACAGGAGACAGAGAGTAGGGATAATGGGCAGGTACTCTAAGTCGCAGGATGTGGATAGTGGTGTCCCACAGGGATCTATGTTTGGGCCTCAAATGGTTACTATTTATTAACGACTTAGATGATGGGATAGAAAGCCACATATCCAAATTAGCCAATGACACAAAGATAGGCGGCATTGCAGGCTATGTAGATGAAAGCATAAAATTACAAAAGGATATTGGACAGATTAAGTGAATGGGCAAAACTGTGGCAAATGGATTTCAATATAAGCAAACGTGAGGTCACCCACTTTGGACTTTTAAAGCTTACAACAGGGTACTTTCAAATGGTGAAAACTAAAAACAGTGGAGGTCCAAAGAGACTTGGAGGTCCAGGTACATAGATCATTAAAATGTCATGAACAGGTACAGAAAATAATCAAAAAGGCTAATAGAATGGTGGCCTTTATATCTAGAGGACTAGAATATAAGGGGGTAGAAGTTATGCTGCAGCTATACAAAATCCTGGTTAGACCACACCTGGAGTACTGTGAGCAGTTCTGGGCACCACACCATAGGAAGGATATATTGGCCTTGGAGGGAATGCAGTGTAGGTTTACCAGAATGATGCCCACACTCCAGGGGTTAAATTATGAGGAGAGACTACATAAACTAGGGTTGTATTCCCTGGAATTTAGAAGGTTCAGTAAGTGGTGTTTAAGATATTAAAGTCAACTGATAGGGTAGATAGAGAGAAACTTTTCCGCAGGTTGGGGAATCTAGGACAAGGGGGCATAGTCTAAAAATGAGAGCCAGACATTCCAGGAGTGAAATTAGGAAACACTTGTACACACAAAGGGTGGTAGAAGTTTGGAACTTTCTTCCATAAACGGCAATTGATGCGAGATCAATCGTAAATTTTAAATCTGAGATTGATAGATTTTTGTTAACCAAAGATATTAAAGGCATAAGGGGCAAAGGCTGATATTTGGAGTTATGTCACAGATCAGCCATGAATTCATCTAATGGTGGTACAGGCTCCGGGGCTAAATGGCCTACTCCTGTTCCAATGTTCCTTTGTTCATAGTCAGTGCCAATGGAGTCTATCAGTTTTTAAAGTAACTGGGGATAATATAGTCACAATATGGTGCTAAAATGTAGGAATTTAACCCAAGTTTATAGGCTATGCTATGCAATATCAGTATGTGGGATGCACTTATGAAAAGAAAAATACTGCTGGTGCTGGAAATCTGAAATAAAAACAGAAAATGCTGGTAACACTCAGCAGATCATGCAGCATCTGTGGAGAGGAAATTAGAGTTAACGGGGTCAAAATCGCCCTGCACTGGGTTTGGGGCGGTCAATTCGAATTAAGTGATATTTTAGTGCTGGCGCACTTTGAATTAAAATAATGTTGGTTGCGGTAACAGGATGTTAATGTGGTGCTCATGGGGCGCGATGCTCAGCGCCGCACTAATGCTATCAGCGTGACATGGACATGCTGTGTCACGTTGACACATCACAGTGCCCCGCCCTTTTAAAGGGGATGGCCGCTACGAACTCCGCAGCCTCTTTAGTGGCACCCCCTGGGTCACCAGGGAGGGTGTTGGCCGGGCCAGTGGTCTGGCACCCAAGAGGAGGTGGCGGTCTGCAGGTTGGCGGCCTGGCCACACCAACGGCCGCCATTTTCGGGCCGACTGAAAAGTCGGCTGACAGAAAAAAGATGGCGGCCACCGCGCTACCACCTCCCCTTTATGGGAGGTCGGGGCGCCCCAGCCACCATAGCTTCTCACACCAAAAAACTGTCAATGGTATCGCCCCACACCGACCTCACATCCCGTGGGGCAATTTCCCCCGAGGGGCGCAAAGGGGTCGGTGCACCTTGCTGGTGCACTAATCGTGGGATATGGCGCAAAACACTTTTCACCAGTGGAGTTCCGGGGGGTGGGCGGGGGTTGGGGGGGGGGTGCTCTGACTGTCACGCCCAGGTGAAACCCCTTTTGCGCCCCGTTATAGGCCTTTCTGAGAGGGGCAATTTCATCCTCAATGTTTCAGGTTGACGACCCTTCGTCAGAACTGGAAAAAATGGCAGCTGTAGCAAGTTTTAAACAAGTGCAGAAGTAGGGAAGAGGTTGGAGAGTTGGCAGGGTGGCAGGAAAGAACAAAAGGGAAGGTTCAACAATTCCAGATCATAAGCTCTGCCCCTATTTTTCCAGACGGCAGCTATTGATGATTCTACTATTTCCATTTACACCTCTTCCAGACCCTTCTTTTGTTTCTTTACTTGACCCATTAGCATCTCTTTTTGCCTTGCAGCATCATCCCTTTTTCTCATTTAATCTCTCCTGTGTTCCACCCTATCACAGACCTTCCCATTTGGTCTTTCCTTCTCCCTGTTTTCCCACCCCATTCTTGCTCAAAATCTGTAACATTTCTAACTTTTTCCAGTTCTGATGAAAGGTCATCGATCTGAAACTATGGGCCCAAGTTTTGGATGTCCTCCCAGAACGGCGCACTCCAAGAGGCACGCCTATTTTTTAGAATAAAAAAACGCCTAAAACTTACCTCGTGATTCTCCGAGTCTAGCAGGCCTGTTTCACAGTCAACGCAGCACAACACAAGCAGCTGGAGGCGGAGCTACAGCCCTGCGCCAAAAAGAGTGCCGGCAGCTGCGCACGTGTACAGTAGCTCCTGGCTCTCCCAGCGCGTCCTGTCTCCGGGCGACCCTATCCCTAGCCGAAGGGACGTCGCCCCTATCCTAGAAACATAGAAAATAGGTGCAGGAGTAGGCCATTCGGCCTTTCTAGCCTGCACCGCCATTCAATGAGTTCATGGCTGAACATGCAACTTCAGTACCCCATTCCTGCTTTCTCGCCATACCCCTTGATCCCCCTTGTAGTAAGGACTTCATCTAACTCCTTTTTGAATATATTTAGTGAATTGGCCTCAACAACTTTCTGTGGTAGAGAATTCCACAGGTTCACCACTCTCTGGGTGAAGAAGTTTCTCCTCATCTCGGTCCTAAATGGCTTACCCCTTATCCTTAGACTGTGACCCCTGGTTCTGGACTTCCCCAACATTGGGAACATTCCTCCTGCATCTAACCTGTCTAAACCCGTCAGAATTTTAAACGTTTCTATGAGGTCCCCTCTCATTCTTCTGAACTCCAGCGAATACAAGCCCAGTTGATCCAGTCTTTCTTGATAGGTCAGTCCCGCCATCCCAGGAATCAGTCTGGTGAATCTTCGCTGCACTCCCTCAATAGCAAGAATGTCCTTCCTCAAGTTTGGAGACCAAAACTGTACACAATACTCCAGGTGTGGCCTCACTAAGGCCCTGTACAACTGTAGCAACACCTCCCTGCCCCTGTACTCAAATCCCCTCGCTATGAAGGCCAACATGCCATTTGCTTTCTTAACCGCCTGCTGTACCTGCATGCCAACCTTCAATGACTGATGTACCATGACACCCAGGTCTCGTTGCACCTCCCCTTTTCCTAATCTGTCACCATTCAGATAATAGTCTGTCTCTCTGTTTTTAGCACCAAAGTGGATAACCTGACATTTATCCACATTATACTTCATCTGCCATGCACTTGCCCACTCACCTAACCTATCCAAGTCACTCTGCAGCCTCATAGCATCCTCCTCACAGCTCACACTACCACCCAACTTAGTGTCATCCGCAAATTTGGAGATACTACATTTAATCCCCTCTTCTAAACCATTAATGTACAGTGTAAACAGCTGGGGCCCCAGCACAGAACCTTGTGGTACCCCACTAGTCACTGCCTGCCATTCTGAAAAGTGCCCATTTACTCCTACTCTTTGCTTCCTGTCTGGCAACCAGTTCTCAATCCATGTCAGCACACTACCCCCAATCCCATGTGCTTTAACTTTGCACATTAATCTCTTGTGTGGGACCTTGTCGAAAGCCTTCTGAAAGTCCAAATATACCACATCAACTGGTTCTTCCTTGTCCACTCTACTGGAAACATCCTCAAAAAATTCCAGAAGATTTGTCAAGCATGATTTCCCTTTCACAAATCCATGCTGACTTGGACCTATCATGTCACCTCTTTCCAAATGCGCTGCTATGACATCCTTAATAATTGATTCCATCATTTTACCCACTACTGAGGTCAGGCTGACCGGTCTATAATTCCCTCTTTTCTCTCTCCCTCCTTTTTTAAAAAGTGGGGTTACATTGGCTACCCTCCACTCTGATCCAGAGTCAATGGAATGTTGGAAAATGACTGTCAATGCATCCGCTATTTCCAAGGCCACCTCCTTAAGTACTCTGGGATGCAGTCCATCAGTCCCTGGAGATTTATCGGCCTTCAATCCCATCAATTTCCCCAACACAATTTCCCGACTAATAAGGATTTCCCTCAGTTCCTCCTCCTTACTAGACCCTCTGACCCCTTTTATATCCGGAAGGTTGTTTGTGTCCTCCTTAGTGAATACCGAACCAAAGTACTTGTTCAGTTGGTCTGCCATTTCTTTGTTCCCCGTTATGACTTCCCCTGATTCTGACTGCAGGGGACCTACGTTTGTCTTTACTAACCTTTTTCTCTTTACATATCTATAGAAACTTTTGCAATCCGTCTTAATGTTCCCTGCAAGCTTCCTTTCGTACTCCATTTTCCCTGCCCTAATCAAACCCTTTGTCCTCCCCTGCTGAGTTCTAAAATTCTCCCAGTCCCCGGGTTCGCTGCTATTTCTGGCCAATTTGTATGCCATTTCCTTGGCTTTAATACTATCCCTGATTTACCTTGATAGCCACGATTGAGCCACCTTCCCTTTTTTATTTTTACGCCAGACAGGAATGTACAATTGTTGTAGTTCATCCATGCGATCTTTAAATGTCTGCCATTGCCCATCCACAGTCAACCCCTTAAGTATCATTCGGCAATCTATCCTAGCCAATTCACGCCTCATACCTTCAAAGTTACCCTTCTTTAAGTTCTGGACCATGGTCTCTGAATTAACTGTTTCATTCTCCATCCTAATGTAGAATTCCACCATATTATGGTCACTCTTCCCCAAGGGGCCTCGCACAATGAGATTGCTAATTAATCCTCTCTCATTACACAACACCCAGTCTAAGATGGCCTCCCCCCTAGTTGGTTCCTCGACATATTGGTCTGGAAAACCATCCCTTATGCACTCCAGGAAATCCTCCTCCACCGTATTGCTTCCAGTTTGGTTAGCCCAATCTATGTGCCTGGGCCGAGTGGCCTGCCTGCTCTTATCTCCTCGGTGGCGGGGCCCACCCGACCAGCAGTTCTTCGGTGGCGGTGGCGGGCCCTGCCCGAACTCCTCCTCAGTGGAGGACCCCGCCCAAGCAGCTCTTCAGCAGGCTGTTAGTGGGCTCCCGGTGCTGCAGTAGGTGGGTAGAAACTTTAATTGATTTTTTTATTTTTTTCTATTTTTTATTTTTTTATTTATTTTTTGGTTGAGTGATTTATTGGTTGATTTATTGATTTATTTATCATTTATTATTGATGATGGCTCTTTATTGGTAAAAGTGAAGTGTTTAATGCTTTGTAAAATCTCCTAACTTCCCTCTAACATCCCTTCCCCCCCCATCTCTCGCTACTTGCGCCTAATTTCTAAAGTGTAGGCAAGGTTTTTCTGAGTGTACAAAAATCGACACTTACTCCATTCTAAGTAAGTTTGGAGTAACTTTTCGCTGCCTAAACTTGCAAAACAGGCATAAGTGGCTGGTAACGCCCCCTCTTGAAAAAAAAACTGTACTAAAATGAAACTATTCTAACTCACGAGAACTGGAGCAAATTAAATGCCGAGAAATGCGATTTCTAAGATACTCCATACTAAACTAGTTGCTCCAAAAAAACAGGAGCAACTCGAGCCGACACTTGGGCCCATTAGTTAACTCTATTTCTCTCTCCACAGATGCTGCCTGACCTGCTGAGTATTTTAAGCATTTTCTGTTTTTTCTGTTGGAATCACTTGCACAAATCACTTTTGAGTGAGGATTTTGGTGTGTATTCAAATACATACACTGAGATTGGGTATGTTCAAGACAGAGGTCGATACATTTTTGGGAACAAAGGGAATTAAGGCATATGGGGAAGGTGGAGTTGAGGTAGATGAGCCATGATCTTGCTGAATGGTGGAGCAGGCTCGAAGGGCCAAACGGCCTACTGCAGCTTCTATTTCTTATGTTCTTTTCTGGTCACTGACCCCTGACTCTCATGTCTAATAATTTAAAAGAGCTGACAGGATAGTCCGCTTTTTTCAGGTAGTGGAAATGAAAAGCTAGTACCTTGGAACACCTTAAAGGGTTTTAAAATTTATAATTGAAAGTTTAAAAATTTGACTGTACATGCACTGCAACTGGCTTGTATCCCTGGAAGCACAGGATTACCGCTCATAAGCAATTTCCTGAACACTTCCACAACGCCAAGACTGGGCACAATATAATTTACAAACCCAACTCGAGAGTCATTCTGTTCAAATAATTCTTCAAGTGTAGTTTTTAAGTTAATGTTTTAAATTACTTAACAAGGCCCAATTTAAAAAAAAAATGTTAGCTCCTATTTGAAGTCAATGCAATCTGGACACCAGTGCTAAGAAGTAGATCGACTCCATGGGCATCTACTGTAGTGGAGCTTGTTACATCACTGTTTCACATAAGAAAATTATTTACTTTCAAGGCTCCGCAAAGGAGACCTTAAAAGTGATTTTTAATGGAATTCCCCACTCTTTGTAGTAAGGCATAGATAAGTGGTTAAAATTTTAATTACTTAGCTGTTGAATTTTCTCTTTCATGTCATCTTGTAAATATCTATGATTGATAATTATCAGCAATTAACAGTTTTTTGATCATTATCACTTTCACTAGTGGATAGTTCAGTGTACGACGACACCAATGGATGTAGCATAGAATCGGCTGTAGGTTTGTGTCCGTGATTCACTCACACACTGAGTGAAGAGTTGGCAAGCTCAGATGGGCTTTCCAGGAGAAGACTTCCTCAGAGGGCAACAGTGAAAATCATAAGGCATCAAACCACCCTACACCACACTCCTGTTAAATGGGTATAGAGCAGGCCCGCTGAAGGTTTGGGAGCAAGTAACCTGGTTCCTCTCGATCAGGGATTTGTGCCTGGTGCAGGAGAGGGAGTAGAAATAAGTATAGCGTACAATCAGGAGAAATTGAAATAATAGCCAGACCTTTCTCCCACTCGAAGGCTTAACAGAGAAAACCTTAAAAGGTGTTTCCTTTAATAGAAATTTGCTGCTTTTTGATTTGTTTGAAATAAATGACAGATATATTCTAGTCCCAGCACTGTCGAGCTGTTCCTGAATGCAAAAAGTAAGTCAGAAACCTGGTTTTAGATGGATGGGCCTCATCTGCTACAAAGATCCAATTTTCACAATATGACATTTTTAGTGATCACAAACGCTTAGAGCAGACTAAAAATTAGAAATTGTTTGTAAAAGAATCTATGATTATTGTTACATCAGGTATACTTTCCATCCCCACCACATGTATATTGGTCATCGACTCTGGAAGCTCTGTTTTGCAAGATTCTTTTTGCAGAACCACTCAGCCTTTTCGAGGGACTCACAGCCCATACCAACTTCAGCAAGCAAGATGATAAATGGCCATGAGTTAAAATGAGAAAACAAAGAAATGCCATTATGAATATTTTGTACCATGTTGTAAATAATTAATGTTAAATTAAAGCATATGCTCAAGGCGTCTTTTAACAGCAAACCAGCCTTACTGATCAATGCTGAAAATAATTTTTGCAGATGATGAACGATCTTGTCTCCAATGGAAAATGATTGTCATAACTAGAAATGAAATATGGGCTTTTAACTGACTTCTGCTTCATCTCTGGAATGCATGTCCTAAGTCAGTGACTTCAAATGATTTTGAGATGGAAACGGGCAGAAATGCTACTCAAATTGAGATTGATATACTTATGAGATATTGATGCTGTTCTGTGATGTGACTTTTACGAGTTTTGATTTGAACTTCATTTGTGAACAAGTTTGAGGAGAAACTTTAAACAAGGGACAGGGCTGAGATTCTCAAATCAAACCCCTGATGATTCCAAATATGAATGCTGATCTCCTTGTTGTGACCTTATTTGGAATGTAGTTCTTTAAAGTCCTGAAATCTCAGCAATGGCAATCTGCATATTGACACTTGTGGAATGCTTGTAGTACAGCAAATGTTATACTTGTGGCAATACAATTTATTTTCTAACTTATTGGTTTTTAGCACTTTTTGTCTTCAGAAAATGGAATTGGTGAAGCCACCAATCAAGCAGCTTTGTTCTTTATTTATTTCCATATACCCTTTTGCCCACTCCTCTCCTAAAGGCACTGACTCATACGTGATTCAATTCATGGTCTGTACCCCTCCATCACCTCCTCCAAGTGGTCATTCTTCATGTATGAGCCTAGACTTGCGGGTAATTTAAACTTAACCTGCCCGGTGGATAGCTGTCAGGATCGGATCAGCTGCTGTTGTACACCCCGCCTGATTTCTACTTTATATTTCAATCTCATCAGTTTCCAACCGGGCGGGTTAGGTTTAGATGGCCCCTTGGTGTGTTGGCCTGCTATTTGGTCATGGAGTGTACCAAAGTTCAACACAATCCTGGCCTCACCTGCTGTGCACTTATGCTTTTTTCAGTGTTGGTCACTGGGTAGTAATCGGGAGCAGGAATCTAGATTGATTTATTCCCCTCCCTAGTTTGGGATGGTTAAAACAATCGTATTACTAATACCACACAGCACATTTTCAACCCATTAGAGAGTACTATTTAAAAAATGATACAGATATAAAAAATTGCGGAAAACTGTCACAAGGTAACTTCAACAAAATACCCGGGGCCATTTTTGGGAAAGTGATTTCAGAATCTTGGCTCGTCCCCAGTGATGGTGTCGGTGAAGCTGTCTTCCTCGGGTGTGAACAGAGGGAAAGTAACAAACTGGCATGCCCTGTTATGTGTTGCACTGTGGAAACCTTGTGTTGCTTGGTGTGTTTTTTTTGTTCCTACATTGTGTTGTGTTCCCAGGGTTTGCCGGGGTCCCCCACAGTGGCGGCTCTGCACAGTAATCAGATCCTCACTGTCAAGGTTTGTGGATAATGTGTGCATGCTCAGTCAGACCTCAACCAGCATACTACTGTAACTGTTTGACTTGGAAAAGTCTTAATGTTCTATGTGAAATTTTAGTTGGTGATTAAAAATGAGGCTACATTAAAATTACATTTAAAAATCTTTCAAATGAAAGGGAAGCTATCCATTAATGCTGGCCTATATGAGATAAGGTTCAAATCTAAAGAAATGTGTAATATTTCCATTTCCCAGCATATTGAGCTTACTCAGGATATTTCAAGTGTGTTGCTTCCCCCCCCTCAACCCCGGTCATTGGCCGGAATTTTACCCTAAAAAACAGGTGGGTTTGGGGTGTGGGGGCAGGTAATGGGATTCCCGACCTGATCCTGCCTCCAACCCGCCCACTTCCAGTTTTAATGGGGATGAGACAGGGGTTAGGCAACCAACCCCCTCCCAGAGGGCAGTACATCAATTAAAATACTATAATGAAGCTGAAACAAAAGGCTTTTGTTTCAGCTCCATTTTGAATTTAACTGCCTGTGGACGGGTTTCACACAATTCGTGACTTCCAGCAGTTAAACGGAGGCGGGGACTGCTGCATCCAGGAGCTAAGCAGCTTTATACCTACCTCCTGGATCGAGGGCTCTGATTGTACCCCCCATGTCCCTGATCCCCACTATGAGGCCCCCCCCCCCCCATCCCACCCCACTGATGATGCTGATGCCGGCCACAATCCTCCGGTGAACGGCCCTGATCTCTCTCTCCCACTGCCGATCCCCGATCTCCAAATAACCCCCCCCCCCCCACATTCACCGATCCTCCAACATCTGCCCCCCCCCCCCGCTGTTCCCTGGCCAACCCCTTCCTCCCATCGATGCTCCGACCAACCCCCCCCCCACCCAGCTGGTCCCTGGCTGACCCCCCACCCGTTGATGCTCCACCCGAACTCCCTCCCCCCCTCCCTGTCGACACCCCTCACCAAAACCCCCCACCCCACCCCCCCCCACTCCTCCATGATCCCCGACTGCAGATTCCCAACCGCCCCCCGCGATTCCTCCCCGACCAACCCCTCGCATCTGCAGGCCTATCCGCCCACAGCCAGCCAATCTCTCAATCTGCCTGGCTGCAGGCGGGAATCCGAGGCATCAGTTGTAAATCAGGCCTGCCGTTAAAGTCGGCAGGGCCTGCAGGAAACCCGTCTTAAGAGCAGTGTGGGTGCACTTGAGGGAGGGGAAGAAATTATGTTGGGATGGGAGTATGGAGGGTGTACACAGATAAAGTGAAACAAAATTGTACAAGACTGATTGGATATTAGATCAATCCCAATTCACTCAGGACAACAAGAAAGAGAACTTCATCACACAGAGTCATCTTTGCACATAGAGATTATCAGCTCTGGATACAAAATTAATTTGAATGCAGTTAATGAATCAGGAATGAATGTTTACGAGTTAAATGATATTAGTTTAAGCAGATAATGAAGAATTATGAATTCAAATAAACTTTAATTCACATTGGATAAAGTGGAATGTCTCACTATTTGGTTTCTGAATCTTGAAGCATTCATGGTCTTGATAGAAATGACTCTTTAATTCCTGTTCTGGGTGTGGACAAAGCTTTCTCTTAAGATTTTGAACTCAAGAAACAAAACAAAATGTTTCCATTCAATTGACTGACTGTTTGATTGCAGAATCTAAGGGTTAAATTCAAATACTGCAACACTTGTATTTACGTTTGATTAAGTACTGAATTAGTATGCTGGACTAATGTCTGACTGAATGCATCACTGTCAATCCCAGTGGTTTGGTACGTGGAATCCATGCCGATCTGCCAGTTCATAGATGCAGCAAGCTATGCAATTTCACAGTGAGACTTCAAAGAGGTTGCCAGACCAGCAAAATAACATGACAATATATAAGAGAGGGACCGATTAGGTTGACACTTTTTAAAAATGTAGTAATGAGATAGGGAGGTAAACAGTGACCATTTTATGACATCACTGCACATAACCACATACTATAATTTTTTGGGGTGATTAATATTTCAATTGGATTTTCTGCATTCCAAAGTATTTTAATGACAGGGTCTATAGCTAGGACACACTAGCTTAGATTCTCTAATTGGCATTATTTTAACCCATTTAACATAAATGGCAAGTAGCTAATCACATGTTAGCATTCATTTCTAGATTCTCGGGGTTAGGATTTGGGGATAAATGAATATAAGAGTTAGATAGACAGACAGATGAAAGGGTTGATACCTAACAGCTGAATATATATTCAGTTTGATGACAGACAGATGGATCAAGTTTTGGATTATCAATCAGTTCAGTCTCTGCGTCTTTTGCATAATATTGTGCTCATTTATTGGTATTGATGTGGCATGGATTTCAAAGCCAATACCCGGAATTGTATGTAGTTGATAGCAATGTTAACTTGCTGTTCTTAACCGTTTCTCCTCCTTCTTTTGAAACCTTCCCTTGCCACTCCTTCACCTTTCTGACCTCTGACCTCCAAACTTTGACTTTCCCTGCCTGATCAGATGGCGTTTCCATACCCAAGAGTCAATCATGGGTTCCTGTCGGCTGATCAGCAGTTTATTAAGCGACGTCTCATGAAGGTAGTGCTAGTACTTGTAGAATTCTTCTTTGCATCCTTTACTGTAAATATTATTCTTACTTTTCCTTGATTTTCTTTACCTGCATTATGATTAGAAATAATTAAATATTTGTTGCTGACTTAATTTTCTCAGTAGAATTTTAATTTAATTGTAATTATTTATTGTCGATCATAAGAAAATCTAAAAATACCTTGCCACGTGACTTTGTCATTGTAAATAAAAATAACAAAACTGAATACATAATGCACACCCTCTTTACTCACACACTTTTTCACTAATCTACAGGGTGATCAAGGTCAAGCTGGGCCCCCTGGACCACCAGGTCCTCCAGGCCCACGCGGTCCTCCAGGCGACACAGGAAAGGACGGTCCTCGAGGAATGCCAGGAGCACCTGTAAGAATCCATCAGATTTCAGTCGATTATAGCATAGTTTTCTTTTAATCTGTTTCCAAAAATTAAAGGCACTGCACCATGGAGCAGTAATAAAAAGAGAAAATGCTGGAAATACTCAGCGGGTCAGGCAGCATCTGTGGAGAGAAACAGACTTAACATTTCAGGTCGATGACCCTTTGTCAGAACTGAGACGTTAACTCTGTTTCTCTCTCCACAGTTGCTGCCTGATCTGCTGAGTAATTCCAGCATTTTCTCTTTTTATTTCAGATCTCCAACATCCACAGTATTTTGCTTTTGTATGGAGCAGTAATACGTGGACTCAAACCTCGATGACCTCCGCACACTGAGCTATCTCAGGCATGCAGCCATGCGGAGGTGTCCCCCAGTGATCAGATATTTCATAAGGTGGAGGACAGCAAAATCATGGGGAGTGTCCATGGCTCTTCCTGTAAAGGCCTTAGCAGTTGGTTACAGAGCAACATTGACAGAAACCTGGAAACTTTCACTTTCCCTCTCGGCTGAAAGTTATGCATGGCCCAGTGAGACTCAATAAAGAAACCGGGGGAACAGGCGCCTGATCCTTAAAAAAAAATTATCATGAATATTTCTGACTGACATCAAATTTTCAAGATAGCTACTTAGCAAATATAAATATGAATGAATTTTACTAAACAAATTCATGTTTTGGTTTTAGGGGGAAACAGGATCAAGAGGTGAAACTGGATTAACGGTGAGTGAAATATTCATCTCAGATTATACTGATGCAATGGCAGGGTGTTTCAGGTGATGGGGGCGGTGCAAGGGTAATTCCTCCTGTTTATGAATTTTGTGATCTTTTGCTTGATTATGTTTGGGATCTAGGATCCCCCCCCCCCCCCGGATATTAAATAGATGGGGTAGATGCCATGAGAAGATTGAATCTGTGTGGTATGTGGAAGGCACATGCCTGATAGGTTCTTTCTTGGAGGACCCTGAAGTCGGTACCATCCTGCTGCTCCGTTTGATTCTGATTAGCTTGTAGAGTTAATGCAAGTCACCTGAACCTGAGATTATTTTATTGATATTTATTTACAAATTTTATTTATGAAAGTTTTATACTCCTTGCAACTTTACTTCTCTCAGTCACACCCAACTTTTGTATTAGTAAATAATGTAATTTTTCCTGGGTCTATTATTTTTTGCTTTTAAGACTAACTAACATCCTTCCACCCCGTACCCCCTCCGCTGCCCGCCCCAATCCCGTGATCAGAAGATGTCAATTGATCCTCAGGGTTTGAATTTAGAACAAAGGTACAAATTAGATGTTAATGCAAATCAAGCTTTACCAGTGAACAATGCAGGGCATATTTCCTAGTTACTGGAGGAGCTGCCCTACCAAAATCCAGTTGTTGTCATGCAACTACTAATACAGCCAATTTGCCATTAACAAATTTTAATAGTAAGCTATTTTATTACTATAACTTAATGTGAAAAAATAGGGAATGATAGCATTTATATTATAGCCAGTTGTGTGCCATTTTAATTAAAGTTTAATCCCGTTTATTTTATTAGTTTGTTAAATTCTTTAGGAGGAATACTCTCTAGCTTTTTATTGGCTGAAGTGTCAATGATTGTGCAACCTTTAAGACCACTAAAACTTTAATTGGCAAGCTTGCACAGCAACATTTGGCTCTTTCCTGAGTAGCCCATTATTTGTTGAATGTCTTCATTGTTAGTGGGAAACATTTATCTTACATAGCAGTGACACAGAGGTGTGCTTTTCAAATTTTTAGATTTGTTCCTGGGATGTGGGCTTCGCTGGCAAGGCCAGCATTTATTGTCCATCCCTAATTCACCTTGAGAAGGTGGTGGTGAGCCGCCTTGAACTGCTGCAGTCCATGTGGATTTCCAGGATTTTGACCCAGCGAAGATGAAGGAACAGCGATATATTTCCAAATATCCAAATAATTATAAAAAGCATCAGGGATTTAAGTCATTTTGATAAATTTAATCAGAGATTAGCAACCCAAATTACCGACTAGATTATTCTGATTATATTATTTTATGATGTTAACTCGAGTAAAACTCATTTTATGGATTAAAAAATGACTTTTTATTTAGAAGTAAAAACGTTCTTTGAATCTGCATTAGGGTGTGGAGATATATTCCTATTTGGCCCATTATTCTATCTGACCGGCTGCTTGTCATCACATGTCTTGCTGTACCCACAAGAGAGTGTCTGACTCCATATCCTGGGATCATATTCACCAGGGACAGATGCAGTGAGTTCAATGCTGCATCTGTGCTAGTAGTTGATCCTGGTGCATTGCAAAAGCCATTTGTGTGTGTCCTACCATGCTGTGGACTTTTCTATGATTACCAGTAATAACACTCCAAGATTGGCTAGCAGGAAGTGAAGTGCTAGACGGTGTCAGTTTTATATTTCCATCTCCCAAGAGGAATCTGAAGTGTATGAATAAAGAGTCTGACCAGATACTGTGAGCTCAAAGTAAAGTGTGACCGTAGTCTTTTATTGCAGGTCTCCAGAGTGCCTCTCCAGCCTGTGAGGCCTCTTTAAGTACAGGTGCTCCCAAGGGATTGTGGGATCCCTTGGGACTCCAGGGGATGAGCCCTCTGATGGTTAAACAAGGTATTTACAGGTTTACATATATAACAGAATAATTCTGGTCCCATGTTCCAAGAGGAACCAGTACTCTGCTACTATGGGGCTCTATCCAGTGGTCCATCTGAGAACTGAATTTAATCTGTGGCAATCTGATAGTAGTTACATATATTTGATAAGAGCAACAATACAAGTCTTGAAACTATGATTGTTGAAATGTCAGTGACCACTTAAGCTTTACACCATTTTCACATTATTGAAATATTGAAAATGGTTCATTTTTTGTTTCATTATTTCTACTGAGTATCAATGCCACTGTCTGAGACAGGGCAACCCAGTGCAACCCTGACTTTGAGATTCTTCCTTTCAGAAAATTATGTTGTGCTCCTCTGAAAGGGGCTGTGTCAGCTATCAATTGAAAATGCAGCTACTTCCATCAATTACACAGCTGCAGCTGATCACTACTCTTTTTGCTTTCTGACAGCACATTCCCAACATTTCACAAAGTCACCTCGTCACCCATTAAAGTTTGACACTGAATTGACAGCTGTTGAAGAAACTAGCTTGAAAAAAAGTTGCCAAATGCATCAAGAGTTTGCCTTGAAACTAGTCTTCTTTTCACTTCTGTAACATTGGTGGAGCGATGTAACTCTTACTTTAGCCAGAAACAGGTGTCCACTTATAGGAGCACTTTCATCACCTTTTTGAAGGTATTACATTGAGCTAAGATATGTTTTTGATCTCTCTGTCCCACCTGACAAACTGGGTTTCAAGAAAAGAATTAAAAGCCCACAGTATTTCCCTTCAGGAGCTGAAGTAAAATCATTTTCTCATTCTAGATTATCTGTAGAATTTTGGGACCACATTATCAAGCTTCCAACCCTGAATAACAATCTTCATTCAGGAGAGACAAGCTTGTGTGGTGTCTCCTTTCAACCATTGCATTCCCATGCAAATGTCAAATTCTGCTGTATGTGCTACAGGTGTATGATGATTATTGGACCACAGGGTGCAGTTTTCATGAGGCTCATGAATTCTTTCCGCTGGAAATAGAAAAGTTAATGAAAGTAAACTCATTTAAAATCTGGTAAAATAGTTAGGTCCATCTAGCCTGAGAGAACAAAAAGCTACACTCAATTGAAGGCCTTTTTGTGTGATAACAGAAATCTACAAGCTTCTTAGATAACAGGGCTTTGGATAATAAGGGTCCACTGAATCTAATTTATACTTTTCAGTCGTTACGGAGACTAGCATATGTTCCTGTTTAACCAAATGTCTTGCATGCTTACTTCATTAACAAGAACAAATACAACAAAGGTTCATTCAACACTTTGGCAAACATAAGAATGAGTGTCGCAAGCGGCTACTGGGATCCAACTGGAATGGATTAGACATCTTTGGTGTACCGAGCCTGTCACTCTTTGGAATTCCATTGGGCAAAGTTAACCAAAATCATATTTCAGAAACTGACTTTATTTGTAGAACAAATAGCTTTTCTCTTGGACCATTCATGCGACTATCATCATTAGATTTCTGTGTCCTTAACATGCTAGCCAGTATGAGAAATTCTATTGAAACACCATACATGGTTAGATGTTGAAAATTGATCATTTACGCTAACTTATCAGCATAATAATAATTTACTTAATGTGCCTTTGTTTTCCTAGGGACCCCAGGGACCACCAGGACAAAAGGTACAATATCATTATAAGAATACTGGAAAAGCAATCAAACTGTTTGTTGCCAACACGTGACCCAGACCCTGAAGGAAATGGGCTACTGTAGTTCAGGAATTAGTACATAGTTATGTCTACAATTGTAGCGCATTTTCAAGACAACACTGTATTGTATGATGTATAACGTTTTTAATTTCTCCATTATATGAACTTCAAGTTAAAACATCCAGGCTGGTTTAAGTCTGTCTTCAGGACTTTTATGTTAAAAGTAATGTTTAAAAAAAGGAAAGTTACTGGTCTTCCTATTCCAATGCTGGAAAAACTCTGGAATTTAAATTTGAAACATGTATGGAGGATACAGTTTCTGCTTCAACCCAAACTAAGCTTAATAGATCACTGCCATATGATTGATACTGAGCAAAACTTTCTATGTGTCGCTGATGAATGGATTTTGGTTTTGCTGTGATCAGTGAGCCGCTGGTGTTTTCCTGTTTCTGAGGTAACTCGATGACAGACTTCCTGAACCTTCTGTCAGCACCTTTTACAGTTATCACAATCGGCTGCCAGGTTTTTTTTTGATAAACTCAACACACAATTTATGGGATTTCTTCATTACCACGTCGTAAAGAACGTCAGTCGTATATTCTTGCCTTATGGCCAACCACCAGTCATTGGAAGTATACCTCTGAAACCCTTCCATAAAAACAAGAGGTTTTTAAAAAAGCATTATTCATCGCTGTTTTACGTTTATTTTTTCCCTTTTTTGGCTGCACAAAATGTTTAAAGGCAAATATAATTTTAAAAGAATTTATAGAATGTCTTAAATAAAATGTTGATTTTTTCCCCCCTAAACCATCAAAACCAAATGGCATGAAATTCCATGATATGCTGAGGTCCTGTTTCCTTTAAGTTGAGAAACTACGAAGAAGGTAACCATCCAACGTCTCCAAGATCAGGTTTTTAAATAAATGACAGGAGTCCACAGTTTGGGATCTTGGAAAAGAATGAGTTCAAGTAGGAAATGATGTGATCGATTTTGATTTCAGCACATTGAGAATGTTGGGAGGAGGAAGATGTGTAGGATATATTAGCATTGTATTAATTTACCAGTGAAGTTGATTACTTCAGCTGAGCTGTTACATGAGGCCACACCTGGAATACTGCATGCAGTTTTGGTTTCCATATTTACGAAAGGTATACTTGCTTTGGAGGCAGTTCCGAGAAGGTTCACAAGGTTGATTCCGGAGATGAGGGGGTTGACTTATGAGGAAAGGTTGAGTAGGTTGGGCCTATACTCATTGGAATTCAGAAGAATGAGAAGTGACCTTATCGAAACGTGTAAGATTATGAGGGGGCTTGGCAAGGTGGATGCAGAGAGGATGTTTCCACTGATGGGGGAGACTAGAACTAGAGGGCATAATCTTAGAATAAGGGGCTGTCCGTTTTAAAATGAGATGAGGGGAAATTTCTTCTCTCAGAAGGTTGTAAATCTGTGGAATTCGCTGCCTCAGAGAGCTGTGGAGGTTGGGACATTGAATACATTTAAGACAGAAATAGACAGTTTCTTAAATGATAAGGGGATAAAGGGTTATGGGGAGCAGGCAGGGAAGTGGAGCTGAGTCCATGATCAGATCAGCCATGATCATATTAAATGGCAGAGCAGGCTCGAGGGGCCATATGGGCTACTCCTGCTTCTATTTCTTATGTTCTTATGAAATAAATACAATGAATGTAAGAGTTGGAACGGAAGAGAAATAATCAAAAAATAAAAAGACAATTAGAAAAATGAGCAACACTCACAAATTCCCCTTCTGCAAGAATGGATTGGAAATTATTCAATAAGCTATGCAAATGTAATGGGAAGGTTGGATTTGTAAATAACGAGATGAGCAACAAGTGGCATTATAAATTGAAAAATCTATCTGTGCAATAATTTACTGAAAGCTTTTAATGTTTCAAAGCACATTAGATCTAAACACAGGTTTATTGCTCAGCTGACAAGGCAAACAGCTAAGATTTGGTTTGGAAATTACCATCTCCACTTACCCTGTTGTGACCAAAATTAATCTCAAACCTAGACAACCATGTTCCTTTTCAACAAAAAAATGGATTCCCTGGCTTCCCATGCCCCTCAAAAAAGTGTACATCAATGGGGTTTTATGTATCCACACCTACATCCCTTTGTAGGCTGTTTCATGTTTTATAACCCTACATGTGCCCCACTTGAACTTATGCTGAATTTGAAAACACCTTTTCATCCCTGCTAGATCTGAACGAAGCAGGACACCGCACTTTAGGAAGGATGTGAAGGCTTTAGAGCGGGTGCAGAAAGGATTTACATGAATTGTTCCAGGGATGAAGGACTTCAGTTACCTGGATAGACTGGAAAAACTGGGATTGTTCTCCTTAGAGCAGTGAAGATTTAGAGGAGATTTGATAGAGGTGTTCAAAATCATGATGGATCCAGACGTAGTAGATAGAGAGAAACTGTTCCCATTGGCAGAAGGGTCGAGAGGCAGAGGACACAGATTTAAGGTGATTGGCAAAAGGTCCAAAGACAACATGAGGAACAACCTTTTAACACAGCGAGTGGTTATGATCTGCAGTGCACTGCCTGAAAGTGTGGTGGAGGCAGATTCAATCGTGGCTTTCAAAAGGGAATTGGATAAGTACCAGAAAGGAAATAAATTGCAGGGCCAAGGAGAAAGGGCGGGGGAGTGGGACTAGCTGAAGTGCTCTTGCAGAGAGCTGCCATGGGCTCGATGGGCCGAATGGCCTCCTACTGTGCTGTAATGATTCTATGATTCTAACAGGGAGAGGTTAGATTTAGCTTGGTTTGACTGAACCAATGGCCCAGAAATCCCGGTCGGCTGCTTCCCACGGGCGATCAGGTAAAAAAACTTTTTTAAAATGCGCACTTACCTTATCCTGCTGCACCCACGCGAGTTCCCGGTCCTGAGGCCTCCTATGACTGCGTGTCGGAGCGCATGCACATCGGGACATGCGCAAGCCTGGAGCTGAAAGCACATGGCTCTGGCCAACCAATCAGGTATAGTATGTTCTCATTCATAATATTGGGAATTCCGTAAATTGGAGTTCCCATTATTATGAATGAGAAACAGCCCCCAAAACACACAAAACCAATAATAAAAAATAGAAAAAATACAGCACATATTTTAATTAATTTAAATTAAAGTTATTTATGTATTTAAAAAATATATATTTTTCCGATTTTTAAAACAGTTTTTTAAATTATGGTTTAAAATAAGCTTACCATAATAGGGAGGGTTTTTAACAATAACATGCATTTTTTTATTTTATTTTAAAATGTTTTTGTCTTTTTTAAAACTCTTATGCCTGTAAAAGTAGGCTATAAACCTGCTTTTATCAGGCGCAAGAGTTTTGAGGATATTTGCTGGGCAAGATATGGGTAAATACCGCAATCTTGCCCTTGCAAATGTCCTCGTTCCCGAGATGCGGAAGATCTGTCAAGCTCCAGCTTATAATAGATCGGAAAAGTCGGTTATCAGCGCATGCGCGTTGTGAGCTGAAAACAGGCTTTTGCGATGCCTTCCTGGGTCCGGACACACTTAGTACGGATCCGGGAGGCCGGAATTTCTGCCCCAATATAATTGGAGAGTTAGCTTGAATTTGGGTTTGGTTCAATATTTTAATGTCCATCTATTACCATGGTAGTTTTGAAAATGCTTACAATTTACTGTTAAACATCTTAATAATATAATTTTTGTTAATTGAAATACAATGAATTGTCCCAGGAAATCAATCATAAGCAAAGTCCCGTACAGTGCTATAGAACATGGTGGCAGATAGGCAGCTCAAAGTTATATTGTAACAATTTAAAATGGCTCAGTAGTATGATTAGATGGCAATCTCACTCTTAAATGTATTGAGAATTAGATACACCCTGAAAATGAACATTTTTGATCTTGATAAAGCTCTTCCTATGTCAGCTGCCAGGACCTGACATGCTGATGAGACAAATAAAGTCATCAATCGTAGAAAGTATAGCATAGAATGAGGCCCTTCAGCCCATCATGCCCATCAATCTTCAGTTGGAGCTATCCACTCTAATTCCCTCCCCTTTGCCTGTATCCTTTTATATTCCACAATTTAAAATACTTATCCAGATTCCTGTTTAAATGATGTTATGGTCTTGGTCTCAATAGCCAATCGTAGAAAAGCATTATCTGTCTTATTACTTCCCCTTTGTTCTCCTAGTGACAATCCTTCACTATTTATCCTCTATCTACCTTACATAATTTTGAAAATCTCTACTAGATCCCCCTTAAACTTTTCGATTCCAGTGAAAAAAGTCCTAAATCTCAAGATTTTCTTGATAACTATAACCTCTAATTTATGGTGTTATTTTATTGAATCTTCACAGTACTCTGTCCAGTGTTTAATATCCTTCCTAAAATGTGGTGTCCAGAACTGCACAGAGTTCATCAATTAAAGCCTAACTAACACCTTGTAACATTCAACATCACTTCCTTTTATATTTTATGCTCATATGTATAAAATTGTGTTTGCCTTTTTAGGAACTTCTTACCTACAATATTAGCTTTAAAGATCTTTGTTTCTGCATCTCTAGATCTTTTTGTTCATCTCGCTAAAGCGTTGAAATTCAACGGGGGGGTAGCAGATTGGCAACTCATTATATACCTCACCCATTTTACTTTCCATTGACGTCAAAAACATAATCATTATCATCATCACTATCCCCTAAGTGACTTCCAATTCCCGTATATTGTCTCGATCGCTTACCATGAGTAAGTTGTGAACTGCCTCTCTTGGCTTCCCTGGCACAATGAACCGTGAAGCAGTCGTGCATTTCAATTACCAACTTTGACTCGAAGCCACTTGGATATTCCCAATTGATATTTAGTTGATTAAAGTCCTCCATTAAGATAATCTTCCTGTTCTTACATACTCTTCTTATCGCTTCATAAAGCAAACAGCCCATTGTTCTGCCCTGCCAGTCTGTAATATACCCCTACTTTCACTTTACCTTTTTCATGCAAAAAATGTCAAATCAGAGTAGGTCGTTCCACCTAACACGGATCAAATTGTTTAGCTTCCATTGTGTCCCTGACTACAGGGCTACACCACTTCCATTTGTGTCTACTCTATCTTTTCTGAATGCTGTATATCACCATATGTTGTGCTCGTTATCATCCTTTGGGCTTTATCATGTTTCTGCTATTCCTATTACATCGTAGTTCCCTTCTGCCATAATAACTTCCACTTTATTCTTAATGTTTCTAGCATTCATTTTATATACCTTTTGTAGATTTGCCTCCTCTTTTGGCCCTTAGTGTCTCCGATATCTGATATTCTGGGGTGTATAGCTAATACTTAGGAAGAATGAATCAACATAATACAAGAAGACATTAGGAAACTTGCAGACTTGACAATTAAATGGTAAATTAACTTTAACATAGATACATTTGAGGTGATGCAATTTGGTAGGAAAAATAGAAACATCACCTACAGCTCAGAAAATAAAAAACTGAATGGGGTAGACTCATCTCAGTCTTAAATGGCCGACCCCTTATCCTGAGACTATTCTAATTCTAGACTCTCCAGCCAGGGGAAACAACCTCTCAGCATCTACCCTGTCAATCCCCCTCAGAATCTTAGATGTTTCAATGAGATCACTTCTCATTCTTCTAAACTCCAGAGAGTATACACCCAATCTACTCAATCTCTCCTCATTGGACAACACCCTCATCCCAGGGATCAATCTAGTGAACCTTCATTGTACTGCCTCTAAGGCATGTACGTCCTTTCTCAGATAAAAAGACCAAAACGTGCATAGTACTCCAGATGTGGTCTCATCAAAGCATTGTATAATTGCAGTAAGACTTCCTTACTCTTGTACTCCAACCCTCTTGCAATAAAGGCCAACATGCCATTTGCTTTCCTAATTGCTTGCTGTGCCTGCATGCTAACTTTTTGTGCTTCTGTACGAGGACACCTAAATCTCTCTTCTCACCATTTAAAAACTATTCTCTTTTTTCTATCCTTTCTGTCAAAGTGAATAACCTCACATTTCCCCACATTATATTCCATCTGCCACTTTATTGCCCACTCACTTAATCTGTCTATATCCCTTTGCTCTTTGTGTCTTCCTCACAGCTTATTTTCCCTCCTAGCTTTGTATCATCAGCAAACTTGAATATATTGCACTCAGTCCTTTCATCTAGGTCATTAATATAGATTGTAAATAGTTGAGGCCCAAGTACTGATCCTTGCGAGCTACAACCTGCCAACCGGAAAATGACCCATTTATCCCTACTCTCTATTTTCTGTCCATTAACCAATCCTTTATCCATGCTAATACATTACCTTCAACCCCATGCACCTTATCTTGTACAGCAACCTTTTATGTGACACCTTATCGAATACCTTTTGGAAATCAAAATATACTACATCCACTGGTCCCCCTTTATCTACCTGCTAGTTACATCCTCAAAAAACTCTAATAAATTTGTCAAACTCGATTTCCCTTTCATAAAGCCATGTTGATTCTGCCTAATCATGTCCTAATTTTCTAAGTGCCCTGATACCACTTCCTTAATAATGGATTGCAGTATTTTCCCGATGACTGATTTCAGACTAACTGGCCTGTAGTTCCTTGTTTTCTTTCTCCCTCCTTTCTTGAATAGCGGTGTTACATTTGCTACCTTCCAATCTGCTGGGACCGTTCTAGAATCTAGGGAATTTTGTAAGATTAAAACCTTTGCATCCACGATCTCGGCAGCCGCCTCTTTTAAAACCCTCGGATGTAGGCCTTCAGGTCCAGGGCATTTGTCAGCTTTTAGTTCCATTAGTTTCTCTAATACTTTTTTGCTATTTAGATTAATTACATTAAGTTCCTCACCCTCATTAGACTCCTAGTTCCCCACCATTTTAGGTATGCTTTTTCCATCTTCTACTGTGAAGGCAGATACAAAATATTTGTTTAACATTTCTGCCATTTCTTTCTTCCCCATAATAATTTCTCCTGCCTCAGCCTCCAAGGGCCCAATGTTTACTTTAGCCACTCTCTTCCTTTTTACATACTTGTAGAAGCTCTTACAATCTGTTTTGTTATTTGTGGGCAAACGCATGGCAGATGCAGGATAAATGTGAAGTTATCCACTTTGGTAGGAAAAACATAAGGACAAAGTATTACTTAAATGCTGGTGGCTTGGGAAGTATTGATATACAGAGGGACCTGGGTGTTCTTGTACACCAGTCATTGAAAGCAAACATGTAGGTGCAGCAAGCAGTTAGGAAGGCAAATGGTATGTTGGCCTTCATTGCAAGAGGATTTGAGTACAGGAGCAAGGATGTCTTACTACAGTTATACAAGGCCTTAGTGAGACCGCACCTTGAGTATTGTGTACAGTTTTGGTCTCCTTACCTAAGGGATATACTTGCCATAGAGGGAGTGCAGCGAAGGTTTACCAGACTGATTCCTGGGATGGCAGGTCTGTCGTATGAGGAGAGATTGGGTCGACTAGGCCTGTATTCACTGGAGTTTAGAAGAATGAGAGGGGATCTCATTGAAACGTATAAAATCCTGACTGGGTTGGATAGACTGGATGCGGGGAGGATGTTTCCCCTGGCAGGGAAGGGATCACAGTCTCAGGATACGGGGTAGGAAATTTAGGACCGAGATGAGGAGAAATTTTTTCACTGGTGTGGAATTCTCTACCACAGAAGGCTGTGGAGGCCAAGTAACTGAATATATTTAAGAGGGAGATAGATAGATTTCTATAAACAAAAGGCATCAAGGGGTATGGGGGAAAAGCGAGAATATGGTAGAGGATCAGCCATGATCATATTGAATGGCGGTGCAGACTCGAAGGGCCGAATGGCCTACTACTCTCCCTATTTTCTATGTTTCTTGTTAGTTTATTCTCACTCTATTTTTTCTCTTTTTATCGTTTTTTTGGTTATCCTTTGCTGGTTTCTGAAACTATCCAAATCCTTAGGCTTACTACTATTCTTTGCTTCTTCTATATAAGCTTCTTCTTTCAATCTAATGCTGTCCTTAATTTCTTTCGTTAGCCACGGATGGATCACTTTTCCCATGGAGTTTTTGTTTCTATCTATCCTCATTTATTAAAGTGGCTAATGAACAATGGAGTAGCAATGGAGCACCAGTGCAGGCCAGAGATATCCCCCCTCCCCCATTTTGCTTTGTTCCTGACAGGAAGAAAGAGAAAGTCACAAAGGGAGAAAATGGCCACCTCTTCAAGCCAGCTGGAGAGCTGCATGGACAGAGGCCTGAGAACAGATCTCCCATCTGACCTCTCAGCTGGAAGGGGCGGATGATCTCAGAAAATCAGAGCAAGAGAAACTAGGTAAAAGCTAAAGAGGAAGAAGCCCTTACATGACTGGTAGAATTTTCAATTTAGCCGCAAGCCAACAAAGGTCAAACAGTGCAATGTTGGGACCAATTTACAAAAATGCCAAAATAATTCAGCTTCTTTCAAATTGTTAATAACAAAATAACGTGAAAGAAATATAAATTATTGGAAATACAGGCAGACTTTGAACAGGTCTGACAAAGAATCTACAGCAGAACAATAACCTACTTTTATCTTTACAGATACTAATGGACCTGCTGTTTATTTCACATCTAACTTGTTGTCTTTTTTATTTTTGACCACGGCAGGGCTCTATCGGAGTCACTGGTGTTCCTGGCTTTCACGGACAAAAGGTGAGCATCTGCACGCTCGTCCTTAACATGATACATGTGGAGTTCAATCTGTACACCATTTACAATCCAGTGAGACTGCTGCAGCATATATATATTGTTTCTAAATCAGGATGAATTGCATTGGTTGCTTTGATATAATGGTCAAAGTATTTGATTGGTCAGATTACACTTTTTAATTAAAGTAGCCGTAATTGAAACGTTGGCTGTGATGGTGAATCGAAGTTTTGTCCTTTGTTTCTGTGCTACTTTAATTAAAAAGTGTAAAATGACCAATCAAATACTTTATTTCTTTATGTCCTTGAAGTTGCTACACTAGAGTCTCTGCAGGATTCCTCTTCTCAGGATGGTCCGCTTCCCAAAATAAAGGTAGAAACACATGTCATTTTAACACACAGTAGCAGGAGTGATATTCCTCGCACACTGCAAACAGCTAATAATGGGAGGGAGCACAGACACCACAAAGCCCTCAGTTGGGTCCAAAAGGTGAGCTATGTTGTATTTTCTTTCACTTTGGCCATAAGAAGGAAGTCCAAAGTACTGGCACCATCGCCATTAAAAAGTATAGCAAGAGGGTGGATTTTTCCGAGCCTATGCAGGTGAGATCACAATGTCACCAGCAGCACATGTACGATTTTCCAATATTCAAAATCGATCAAAAGCCACCAAGCGAGAATCCCCATCACCAGCATAAACTCAGAGAAAATAAGCTCCAAAAGGTTACAGGCATGTATTGGTCGTGGAGCAGCTCCGTTCACTTTACTAGAATGAGGCCCTATTGATTGGTTTGCGAGCTGATCTGTAGCTGCCTAACCCCAAGAAGAGTAGTGCTTATTTTTCAGGAAAAGCCCTGGAAAGGGAGAAGGCACATCGAACATGTCCAGGGAACTATAGACCAGTCAGCTTAACATCGGTAGTAGAAAAAGTAATGGAATCCCTACTAAATAAAAGAACATCTCGAAACCAAAACTACAATAATGAATAATCAGCATCGATTTCTTGCTTGACTAACCTCATTGAATATTTTGAAGAGGTAGCAAAGAGAGTTGACAAAGCTGATGCAGTAGATGTAATTTATCTAGATTTTCAAAAGGCCTTCGATAAGGTACCACATAATAGATTAATAAATAAGGTCAGAGCATGTGGAGTCAGGGAACAAGTAGCAAAATGGATTGCTAGCTGGCTTCAAGACAGAAAGCAGAGAGTAGGGGTAAAGTGTAGCTATTCAAAGTGGCAGAAGGTAGGTTCCACAAGGATCAGTGCTGGGATCAATGTTGTTTACAATTTATATTAACGATTTAGACTTTGGAATCCAAAACACAAGTTCTAAATTTGCAGATAACATCAAATTGGGGATGGGCTGGTGGAGAGTCAATACTGAGGAGGACTGCAACAAATTACAAGAAGACATGAATAAATTTGCAGAATGGGCATATAATTGGCAAATGAATTTCAACACAGATAAATGTGAGGTATTACATTTTGGAAGAAAAATAGGGAGGTCACTTATTACTTGGAAAATATCAATCCAAATGGGTAGAAGAACAAAAGGATCTGAGAGTATAAATACACAAACCACTAAGGCCATAAAAAAATCAAATCAAGCACGAGGGTTTATTTCTAGAGGGATAGAGTTGAAAAGTAGAGAAGTTATGCTAAATGTATATCAAACCTTGGTCAGACCACACTTGGAGTACTGTGTACAACTCTGGTCACCACTGGACACTGGAGAGGATGCAAAAACAATTTACAAGGATGGTACCAGAAATGCGAGGGTATACCTATCAGGAAAGGATGAAAAGAGAAGGCTGAGAGGTGATCTAATAGAGGTCTTTAAAATTATGAAAGGTTTTGATAGAGTAGACAGAGAGAATGTTTCCACTTGTGGGGAAGAGCAAAACTAGAAGCCATCAGTATAAGATAGTCACCAAGAAATCAAATAGGAAATTCAGAAGAAACTTCTTTACCCAGACAGTGGTGAGAATGTGGAACTCGCTACCACAGGGAGTGGTTGAAGCAAATAGTATAAATGGATTTAAGGAGAGGCTAGATAAGCATATGGGGGAGAAGGGAATAGAGGGTTATGCTGATAGAGTTAAATGAGGAATGACAGGAGGAGGGTCGAGTGGAGCATAAATACTGGCATGGACTGGTTGGACTAAATAGTCTGTTTCTGTGCTGTATATACTATGTAATCCTATGTAAAAATGGGGCAGTTTTCAGACTTTGCTAATTTAGGAATGATTTCAGCAATGTGAAGTCACTGTTAGCTTCATCAACAGATAAACATTAACAGTTGTTCCACGAATACAGTCGGCAAATGCAAAAGCAAATCTGGTTTGTGTTAAATAAGACAAGACACAGAACTGGCATTTTCCTGTCCTAACAAATGAGATGATTAAGTGATTGAATCAAACAGCTTGAGCTGGGATACACCAGAATGATCTTATTCCAGGAAACAATGAGTGATGAGTGTGTCTGGACAATTACAAAAGAGAGCCATTTATTATTAAAGAACTTTTAAGTTAAAAAATTTGGCAGTTGTAATAGCCACAATAGGATTTCTTTCAACTGATCGAGGTGAAAACTTTATTGTGATAACTATAATGTGCTCTGTTTTCAATATAACTGAAGATACAGTTGATTTTACTTTTCTTACCTGTGTCTTGTTGTGTTTTCGTTTTGAGTAATTAGGCAATAGCTGAAACACAAGCTTTAACTGATCTTCTGTCATGGCTGGTTTCACTTTTTATGAGGCACTTTTACGAGATCGATCCTATTGTCTACATGGATCTCATTATGCTATAAAATTACATTTCCTCCAAAACCTGTAACAATGTGTCAGGATTCAGTAGTGGTGACTTTTCTTTGTTCCAGCAAAGTGTTCTTTCAATTTTTAAAAATCAATTTAAAAACAGCAGGATCAAAATTGAGTTCTTAAATAATAAGTCAATCCCATTCATTTTCCTCCCATGGAACCAAAAAAACTTTCAGCACAGGAGGCGAATCAGCTATCGTAGCTGCTAGCGCAACCTGAAACTAATCCCACTGCACTGGTGTCTCCCTCTCATTCAGTAACTGTACAGGTATCCATTCCATTTCCAGGGTCTTCTGGAATCCTTTCTATTTGTTCATAAGTTTTCAACCCTTCATCACTCCACACCCTCCCCGCAATATTGCAAACCATTCATCAAGGGGTGCAAGAGAACACACTGGCCCAGAAATTCCCTACCTTACCAACAAGTCAGCGCAGGAATTCTGGTGAGAAATGGCGGCTGCCACTTTAACGCCCTTCTCTGGACTCGGCAGCTGCCATTTTGGTGAAGACCTTGGTGCTGCCGATAGCAACGCTGGCCCTGGAGATGCAAATATAGAGAGTGTGATGTCAGTCGGCATGCAACGCCAACTTAACGATACGCTCTGCAAACCTTGACCTCAGCACTGAGTTTGGTGCTGGGTCCTAAGCTCGCTCTGAAAAGCGAGCGTTCAGCAGACTGACAGAGATGCTGTCAGCACTTCATAAAGGACCACATACATCTTTCAGGTAAGTTTGCATTTAAGCTTTTGGACTGAATATTTTTTTATTTTTATTGATGTACTGGCTTAGTGTAATACATGTTAAATGTTTTTTAATGTGCAGGAAGTGCAGGGGGTGCTGCTGGATGCTTGCAAGGCCTCGAAGGAAGTCCTCTGAGAAGACAGGAAATGTTGGAAATATTCAGCAGCTCAGGCAGCATCCATGGAGAGAGAAACAGAGTTCACATTTCAGATTGAAATGCTGCTTGACCAGCTGAGTATTGACAGCATTTTCTGCTTTTATTTCAGATTTAGGGAAGAGGAAGATGCAGAAGAGGAAAATGCAGAAAAGGAGGAAGCAGTAGGAAGGATACAATTCAGGCAGCTCCTTTCTGGCCAGGATATCTGGAATGGAATCATACGCCTGTCCCAGTGACTACAGCCCTAATTCCCCTTTCCATAGTTGTCCCACACCTTATGGTCTCTGTGTTACTGACCATCACAGCATCCTCTTGGCCACAATGCTGAAATAAAAGCCACCACAAAGCAAACTTTCCAATCCAACTTTATCCATCAATACATCCAATTTGACATCAAAAAATCAACTCATCACTCTTATGCATTCCCTTAGTGACTGTCCTGTGTGTGTGCCTTTGCCTATCCTCGTGATGTCACACAGTGCTACCTCAGTGGCTGCAGCATGGCTGGTGGACGGCTGCTGACCTTCAGTGGGGGAGACTACAGACGGCTTTGCTGGTCGTCCTTGAGGAGCTGGTGGCTGGGAGTGATGGTGTTTTTTTTCTTTTTTGTCATCTTATTTTTATTCTTTCTCTTCTCTCCTTCTTGGTCAACCACTGGCTGGGTAGGCTGCATTTCTTGGGTGTGTAAAATGAGGAAGGCACAGGGGTGGAGTTGTGGTGAGGTAGGCAGGAAAGCAAGAGGTGGATGCAAGAAGGAGGATAACCTTTGAGGATACCAGCATTTTTTATCCTTTCAACCCCGCCACTGGACAAGGGCTCAGCCGTGCTCTGCCAAGAATGTCCAGCATGTCGCCTCCAAGGGGATGAGGTGAAGCTAGGAATGGGAGATGTGCCTTGTGTTTGGTACAGATTGTTGGTAGGTGAGAGATTGGGTGTGGGTGGGGGGGCATGTCATGACCCCGCACCCACAGTGTGTGAGGCTAGTGGTGCAGTTGGTAGGAGATGGCTTTTGAAGATGCATTCACTGACTTTGGCTACTTGAGGTCTGAGCTCATGAAGCTTCTTTGAGCACTAGAACCAGGTGGTGAGGGAGACACTGCTGGGACTGACGGCCTCAGTGTTGTGGTCCCACATAGTTCTTTCTGGAGGGCCTCCTGGTCTCTGTGGGAAGAGGATCTCTCTTGCAGTATTGACCCCCTACACAAAGCTGGAGTACTGCGTGCGATACCCTAGGTGTCCCGTCCATGGCTTGCTGAAGCACTTTTAGCATTTTTTAGATGTGGAAGGCAATTCAGCTTGAAGAGCTGAAGACTCCCGTTTGGGAATTCTTTTTAATATTATTTTTTTTCAGAAGGTATTTGAGCTGCAAGGGCTAAAAACTGCCTATTTTTACATAATGTATTTTTCCATTTCAAAGTCAGTTCCTATTTAAGGGACTGAACTGCTTCCTGAAATGACAGCCTTGCTTTAAGAAAAGGCTGTTCTTGCTGCAATGACGCTAAGGCCATGCTACATTGGGGCCTCCTGCTGGGACTAACGCCTCCAGAATGGTATTTCATGGTAAGTTTAGCGCTGGGCCAATGTTAATTAGCCACCAGCACCAATTTACCAGTGCCATCAATTTCGGCAGCCCACAGTGGCATCAGCAGGTTTTTAGCAATGTCGAATTTCTAGGCCTCAGTCTTCTCTTTCACTGGTATTTTTATTCATGATGAACCCTTCACTTTAGAAAATTCTTCAGCGGGGAGAGCATTCCAAACTCAAACTCAAACTTGAATTCAAGTAAAGGTTTAAGGAACAGAGAAATTGGTACCATAAAGGTGCCCCCAGATACTCTAGAAGAATTAACAAAATGCCATGTCCATACTTGAAGGTTGTACTGTCCATGTATCTATATGAGAGAGGAAACGTTACAAGGACACCCTCAAAGCATCTCTGATAAAGTGCAACATCCCCACTGACACCTGGGAGTCCCTGGCCAAAGACCGCCCTAAGTGGAGGAAGTGCATCCGGGAGGGCGCTGAGCACCTCGAGTCTCATCGCAGAGAGCATGCAGAAATCAAGCACAGGCAACGCAAAGAGCGTGTGGCAAACCTATCCCACCCACCATTTCCCTCAACGACTCTGTCCCACCTGTGACAGAGACTGTGGCTCTCGTATCGGATTGTACAGCCACTTAAGGACTCATTTTAAGAGTGGAAGCAAGTCTTCCTCGATTCCGAGGGACCGCCTATGATGATGATATATCTGTATGTCTCCCATTCTCTTAAAAAGCCGTATGATGTTTGCTGGCTGGGCCAGATGATCCGTTTTGTGCTTATAACAATACCGTACCGTTATATAAAGCTCTTCATGTAAAGGAATGTCTTTTAGCTGCGTTAATGTTGTGTTTCTTAGTTTTGAGTTTGGAGGTGAGCAAAAGTCAAAGCTATACCACTGTACTGCAGCAAAAATCTCTCTTCATGTTTCTACTATGCTCATTTAATCATTTTGTTTCAGGGTGATCTTGGTTTTCCTGGGAAGGATGGTGATCCAGGTCCCAAGGTTAGTCTGATTTGTAAAGATTCTTAATTCCTTTAAGCACTGTGCCCGGAAAATGTCATCGGTCGAAAAATATCAGTACTAAGCAATACAATGAGGGTATAATGCTGACACTGACAGTGGTCAGTTCCACTCAGAGCAGCCTGCATTCTCCAATCCTAACAAAATATTTAATGGCAGCGAAATAATAAATTAATAAAATATTGATGTCTTGACATTCTGGTCAGAATACCTTGGCATTATCGTATTATGGGTTATGGGTTATGCACTCAGAGCAATGCTTGCTATTTGTTTCTATCTTCAAACAGGTTATGCTTTGAAAGCACATGTGCAATATTAATAACAAATGTGTTGATGCATTCAAATGAAATTCCTTTGTCTCGCATTTTAATGAAAGCATTAACCCATTTTGATGTCTTTAAAAAAATATATGGTGAAGAAATTTTACATCAAAGCTTTTGTTAGTAATGTTACACAGTGCAATTTCAGATGTTACTGTTTTGCTGTATTTTGCATGGTTCTCAAAGGTAGAACAAATACTGTAGAAAAAAAGATATATATTCATAATTTACCTTTTTAGCTAAAATATAGTCTACTGGCTTTGAAACCTAGGATAATTATTTTGTTTATTTGGGTAAATATTAACTCATAGAGGCAGGATAAAATAAAAACAGGATTTTCAGGAATGCTAAATAAAAACAGAAAATTGCTGGCTACATACAGCAGGCTCTGATGAAAACATTAACTCACCTTCCATTTTCAGAAGCTGATTGACTTTCTCTGCATTTCCTGTTTTCATTTCAGATTTCCAGAATCGGACATTTTATTTTTTATATATCTTTATTGCAATGTTAATGGTTTTGTTCATTGTTCCATTTCCATCCCTAGGCTTCACATGGTGTTGTCTCTGCTAACCAGTGATGTGGCAGAAGTCATTCAGCTGCTGGTGACTCAAGCCTGCTTGCGGGACATTTGTGGGCGCGAAAGGCCTCCCCTTTAAGGGGTGCCCCGGCAGTGGACGTCCACCAGTTTCATGACCCGTGAAGCTGGTATTGATGGGGGCAATTTCCCCTGCGGGGCGGAAAGGGGTCGGCATGGGGCACTGAGTGGTCAGCGCGCACGGTGATGACGTCATCACCGGTTGTGCACCGGCCCGGGGTGCTAATCGTGGGGCACGGCACTGCTGGGACAGCCAACCCCCCCCCCAAAGCTCCAGGATAATTGCTCGAGAGGCGGTAGCACCCCCCTCCCCCGGGCATAAACACCATTGCGCTCCGTTAGTGCCCACCAAAGGCACTAACAGGGCTATAAAACGGGCAATTTCGGCCCCTAAATGTTTGGAGCAAGTGTAGAATTTTAAACAAAAATCTGCCTTACATTTTATCCTGTTCACAGTCAGATTTGTTTCTTTAGGGTGAAGTTGGAGATCATGGCGAGAAGGTGAGAGCCCGGCTTTGTTTGGTCATTATTTTTATACAATTTTTAAATTACGTTCACTTTGTTTGATTTAAGGTGAGTCTGACTGGGTTCTATTAAAGTGTGTCTCTTCTTTTCCCGTTCCTCTATTTCTCAGGGTGATGGTGGTAAGCCAGGACTGAAAGGTGACAAAGGAGGAGAGGTAAACACTTCAATAACACTGAATCGGGGATCATTTTAACCCCCCCAGGTTAAAAATGTTTAAATGGGCAACACGCCCACGTCTGGTTTTAAGGGAGGCACGTTGGAGGCATGCAACCAATCAGCTCTCAGGAGGCGGGTCAGCCACTGAGATTGTTTAAGGTGGCTCCATGTCTCCATTTTAATGTTACTTTTATTTTTAACACTTTCTGCCCTCGGGAAGCCCGACAGCTGGAGGGAGAGGTGAAGGGCTGGATCCAACAGGTAAGTGTCTTTAAAGCACTACTCATAAGCCAGGAGGAGCAGGATTGTGACCTCCCCCGCCCCCTCCAATCCCCCTCGCAATCTGATTGAACCCCCCCTCGCCGTCCGTTCTGACTGACCGGCCAAGATCTGTCTGACCCACCCGCATTCTGTCCAATTCCCTCCCAATGACTGACCCCCTCCAAAGCACTTACACTCCTGGCCAATGACCAGTTCCCAACTGTGGCCTGGTGCCGCAGGCCTATCCGCCCGACAGCCAATCAGTCTCTCAATCTGGCTAGCTACAGTCGGTAAAGAGAAAAGTTTAAAAAATAAATCAGATTCTGCCGTTAAATCTGGCAAGACCGCTGTGAACCTTTTGCAAAAGATTGTGATCACATTTAAGTTATTCAGCAGTTATGTCGGATTTTTTTGACCGCCTGATGCCCTTTTATTTTACAGTGCCACCACATGCAACATTCCCAGCACTGGCAGCAGCACAATAACATCAATGAAGTGGGCTGCTGCCTGCAGTGCCACTGGGCCTCTGATAGCCTGAAACTCTTTCACCTTAACCTCCGCAATCATTTCATGTTTTGCTAAGGACAGCAGTAGCAATATAAATTGATCAACAGCTCCTGATAGAGCAGCTCCTGGCACAATTCTACTGCCACCTTTCCTGGCCACAGATGGATAGAGTCCTTTGTGCGTGTACATTTATTTTTGTCTGTTGTTGCCTTGTTTTGGGATTCCACTCCACAGTGTAAGCAGGTTGGGTACCACAATACCAGGAGCCTCAAGTTGTGTTGTAGGATCACTTCGTGAAGCAGTTCAACAATATAATGAAGACATGAGATGGATCGATTTACATTGTTCGCTGCATCCTTTTCAAAACATTTTTGGTCCCAAGACGGAAGGGTTTCAAGATGTTAGTGAATTGCTTCCCTGATATTTTTCCTGCTGATACAGTCCACTCTGGCACTGTGAACTGGCACAAATATGCTGCAGGATTTCTAAACCAAATGACCAAAAATATGAACTGAACTGCAGTGTTATCAAGAACTTTCCACCCTCAAATTAATAAATCATAAAAACACAAATAGATAGAAAGCAATTATGATTTATTAATTTGAGGGCGTAAAGTTCTTGATAACACTGCAGTTCAGTTCATATTTTTGGTCATTTTTTATCATGTTCTCATATATATATAGCACCTCATCATGTTATCATATATAGCACCTTATCATGTCCTCATATATATATATAGCACCTCATTATGTTATCATATATAACACCTTATCATGTTATATATAGCACCTCATCATGTTATCATACATCACATCTTATCATGTTATATATAGCACCTTATCATGTTCTCATATATAGCACCTTATCATGTTCTCATATATTGCACCTTATCATGTTCTCATATATTGCACCTTATCATGTTCTCATATATTGCACCTTATCATATTCTCAAGACATCCCAAAGTGCTTTTCATCTAACAAATTATTTTGGAAGTAATCACTGTTATGTAGGAAAACATGACGGACAATTTGCATACAGCGATATCCCACAAGGTGCAAATTAATTAATGACCAGATTGTTTTTATTCATTCTCGGGATTCACGTACTCTGGATCATTAGTCAAGGCCTCTGGATTATTGATCCAGTAATATAACTACTATACCACCATGCCCAGTTAATCAGTTTCTGGTGGAATTGGTTGAGGAAAGATTGTTGTCCAGGACACTTCTTCAAATTAGTGAAATCAATGGCATAAAATATTAGGCTCGTTCTACAGCGGGTGATCAATCTGCTCCGCCAGGTTACCACCCAAGCGGTGAGGGTGAAAATGACCCGTGGGATCTTTTATGACTGACCACACAGATGAGTCCTTGACCCCTGGAATGGGGCTTGAACTCTTCTGAGTCAGAGGTGAGAGTTCTACCAACTGAGCCAAGATGACACTTGATAAGAAAGACTCCAAAATATTCTGTTTTAATTCGAGTTTCTGGAGTGTGGATATACTCAGGCAATGTTAAGCTATTCTTTAATTCCAATACCACTTATCATACCAGGAATATTGTGCTAAATTTAGTTGTGTGAATTTGGTGTATTAATCCAGTATGGAGCAACAAAATCTCAATATTACATCGATTCTGTTTTGAACATACTATTGTGGATCACTTGTGTCATTATTATGTCCTGAGTCAAAACTTTCAGCTTTCATGATGTAAATAATAGTCAATACGTAACATTTTCAAAAAAGGTTTCTTTGTTTTCAGTATTAAGTATTATAAATCTGGATTAGAGGAATATGTGAGAAACAAAACCTATTCCAAGATCATCTTTTTAATATTTATTTTGGAAGAAAAATGAAATGCCAACCTCAAAGAATTAGTAACAAGATTAGATAGCACCTTTATGTAAACTGTAATGAGACAATGGCATTGTGCTGTGCGAAGATTATTTTAGAAGCACTTGATGCATTTATATTAAATTCTTTTACCTGCTGTTTTAATGATGCATTAATCCATTTAAAATAAACAGGTTAACGCCTCTATTAAAATAGGGGAATAAGGAATTTAATACAAACCTGTAAAGTGTGCATACGTTAATCTTCACACACCATAATTTAAAGACCAATGTGACTTGTTTCAATGATCCTGTTATTATTTATATACAACAAGGTGACCATAACAGATTAATTTCCCAAATTACAACAATGACTACACTTCAAAAATTTAATGGGCTGTAAAGTGCTTTGGGACATCTGGTGGTTCTGAAAGGCGCTATAGAAATGCAAGTATTTCTTCTTTTAATAACACAGCCCTTTGCAGTATTGGAAAATAACACATTTATTATTCCCTTGCTGTAACTGGAAAAACAGCACAGCTTTTTATCTCTTCTTATAACGACTACATTGTAACCTGTCTTAGAGAACATGTCCACTTGAAAGAGCTTTTCTGTCATTGCTTTTTGAGGAGTTTAGTTTTTCTTCAGTTCTGATGCATTTCTAGAAAAACTAATTTCCGTGATTTTAAATAAGCCATCTGGATGTACTGATGAATCTTTTTAGGACCAACTGTGAAGAGGCTGCGTAAGGCTTATATTAAGATCTAAAATGATGTATGCTAACACTAATCCAAGTTCAGATAGTCTGTGGTTTCCTATAGTTGTAAAATTCAGAAGACTACCAACAAACCAAAGCTCTCGACATTATTTTTCCACAAACTATTTTCTCTGCATTAGGGTTAGGAACAGTCAAAACAATATGGATCATTTGCTATAAACTTATCAGGTCTGTGAATTGTGGGTGTGGTTCTAGGCAATGATTTCAAGTTTAGCTATTGTTAATGATCTGTGTAGGCCAAAAACAGGCAGGTTGGAGAGCAAGCGACTGTGAAAGGTGCAATAGTTCCCACCGTGAATTGCCATTGCCATCACTGGTGAATAAAGTTCTTCGCATACCTCCACCTTTA
Source organism: Pristiophorus japonicus (assembly GCF_044704955.1). NCBI lineage: Eukaryota > Metazoa > Chordata > Chondrichthyes > Pristiophoridae > Pristiophorus > Pristiophorus japonicus. Next base: position 222,410,902 of record NC_091978.1, read on the forward strand.
TGCAAAGTTTGTTATCATGAAATATTCTGAAGTTAAAATTTCAGAACTGGGGGTGAACAGACAACTTCACTCCTGCCCTCTTTCAGTTCCATGACAAAGCGAAAACTTGACTTGGCTCCAAGTTTCCATTTAATGATTGGAGAGGGAGAAGAGAGCTGAAAGCATGCCCTACAAAGCTCAGAATTGGCTTGGTTCTTCAAACTAGCCCAAGTTCTGATAAACTCGGTTATGGGCCCCAGGATAGCAGATATATACGTGATTATTTATAGCGAAGTAATATCCATGATTGTGAGGTGCTTTATTGATGTAAGGATTTGCTAAAACTCATTGAACAATGCAGCAATTGCATCTGTCAGAATTCCTAAATGTATCTGGAGTAAAACATTGACTTGCTCATCAGTAGATCTTGGCAATTCTAGTCACTACACCAATGGTACTTATAATATGCCCAGGACCATTTGTGGTCTGTTGTTTTTTTCATACTTCCTATGTGGAAGTGCCTGGCCTCTCCTTGTCCGTGGTGATACATTGGAAATTGGAAGCCCATTTTGTGACAAATTACTGAAGACCTGTATATCATTTTTGTAGTTCACTGTATCGACTCATTCCCGAGAGCAAGCCTAGCAGGAGACATTGCTGGGGATTGCAGCCCTCGACAAAAAGTTACTGATTAGTACTTCATTGGAAATAAAAGTAGGGTGAGGCATAAAAGGACTTGCTATCACACATTTTAGACTATCACACAATGTCAAGTTCTACCCATCTGAGTTCAAACTACAGTACAGTACAGTACAGAATGGGCTGGGGCGGAGGGAGCAGGATGCTGTAGATATGTTTTCCAGCAGTTTCCACAGAACATACCTACAGTCAGGGAATTTATCTCTTGTCAGTAACAAATATTCTTTCCTTCTCATTCCTGGCCCACTACCAACAGCTGGTTAGCTTTATGACAGTACCCCCACATAGGTTGTGCACCAAGCCGATAAAGCACGTTCCACCCTCGTGGAATAGGGTAACCATCAAAGATCATATGGCGCAAGTGCCGCAATTCCCAACAACACTACAGTTGCTGACTCTCTACCACAATGTACATGTACCGTACATGCATATTGTACTATACATACTGTATGCTGTGACTGTAATGTATGATAATGGCCCTGAATTTGTAGTATTAATGATGGCAAAATTGTCAGCACTCAAAATTACTGTGTAAAACCGACAGCAACTTCTGGTGTCCACATATGCAGTTAAACGTGGAAATCCAGAAGTTGCTGTCAGTAATACCCTGCTCCTCCACAGGGTGCGCTGTTGCAGTCTTCGCAGCTGGAATCATTAGGAGTCACTGATTTGTCATGAATTTAAACTATTTACACAATGAAAATGTTACGCCTTGGTCAATCAGGTACCTGAAAAACTAATTTTACAAGTGTGGAGTCTCATACACTCAGAACATTAAAAAAATTGCAGATTTTTAATAAAAGATTTTTTTTTTGATTAAAGTTTTTGTTCTGATATTTACATTTCTCCCTTAATCCCGTGTGTATTTTTATTTTGCTTTCTGTACAATGATTTACATGTGATTTATATTCCCTAGTTTTTACTTCCTGCTTTGCTCTCTGTGAGAATTCTTCAATCTGATTGCCTGATCAAACTGCCTGCTGCCTGCCCTGTTGCTGGATGCCTCAGATCTCCTGCAAAATATGGCAAATTCAAACTGATGTCGGAAAAGAGGAAATCTATGCTCTAGAGCCCGCTAAATCTTTGTGGTTTCCTTGAGGTCAGCGGTGAGCGCTGCCCCTTCACCGCTGACCACAAAATCCGGGCCATTGTAAAAGCCATGAGTAATTATAATGGGGGAAAAAAACAGAAATATTTTGCTGCTGGTGATGGAACTTGTGGGTCCAAAATTTCTGGGGTGGTGAGAGGAGGGCACGGAATTTTTCTTCTCGTTTATGATACACCCAGTTTCCAGTGGGTGATGGCCTCTGACCACCGCAGCCTGTTTTGTGGGTGTGTGGGGATGTTCTTGTGCTCCCTGGGAAATCCGCCTGTGGCTTTTAGCAGGCATGGGTTCCACCTTGGATCTTCCCAATGCCCCACGTAACTTGAGGAGGAAAGGATCTTCTGTTGCACCTCTACAACCTGAAGTCACCAACCCCAAGTGGCAAAATGACCCCATCCCTGGGATTTGGGACAAAATCAATGTCCTCTTCAACAGGTGGAGCAGGAACCCCAGAATGTGGGCCATGTGTTTTGAAAGCTGTAGTTAGATGTTTAGCACTGAGAGGGTTAAGTTCACATATTACTTGTTGCTGGATATAGTTTTTACATCACCTTCAAAAAACATCAAAATAATCTGTAAGAGCAGGTACAGGTGATATTTATTAAGTGAGCCTATAGTATTACAAGTGTTCTTGGAAGAGCAGGCCTGTTTTTAATGAAGATGGCTGAGTGCTCAGTGGACGGCGTACAGGGTGCTGAACCCCACTGGTACACAGCACAGCAGGTCTTCACACATGTATTTGTAATATTTTAGCTCCTTCAGTTTTGCACGCAATTTTTATAACCTCCATAGGCAGCAATGTGAATAATCGCTGGTGGTAACTACACCACTCTTCATATCTCTTACATCCAGAATTCCAGCATTTCAGAGAAAGAAACTTCTTTGATATGAAGGAGTGAATCTCCACAGAGGTTCGGCTGGTTCTCTGCCTGAACTGCAGCGGAAGAGCCACAAAATCCCTGGGTTTCCGTTGCTCTTTCATCAGACAGACATAGAACCCCCCACAGAAATTCATCACCAATGTATTTATTAGCATGGAGGCTGCATTAACTTATTCACTATAGCAACACTGGCACTTTTTTTAAAGCGAGAAATTAGTTTAAGCGTTGGGGTACATTCGATTTGCAAGTTAATAATTTTTCTTCTCTGCTTGCAGTGTAGTCTATATAGAAGTTACTACTGTTGGTAGCACTGTCACCACTGGTTTAGAAGATTAAGGGCCTGACTTGAGCACATAATCTAGGCTGACCCTCCAATGCAGTACTGAGGGAGTGCTGCATTGTTGGAAATGCTGTTCTTCAGATGAAACAATATGGTCCTGTCTGCCTTGTTCAGGTGAGCACTAACAATCTCAAGGCACTATTTGAAGAAGAGCAGGGAGTTTCCCCAGTGTCCTGACTGAAATCAACCCTAAATCAACAGCAGAAAAAAATTAAGTGGTTATTCATCTTATTTGTGTAGACACAATATTGCTCACACATAATAGCTGCAACCTAACAGTCACTGGATATCCAAAACCTGCTCTTCTTCTAATAGTGCCATAGGATCTTTTACTTTTCACCAGAGAGAGAAAGAAAAAGAGAAAGAGAGGAAGAAAGAAAGAAACTTACTTGAATTTGTATAGCGCCTATCACGACCATCGGACGTCCCAAAGCACTTTACAGCCAATGGAGTACTTTTTGAAGTGTAATCACTGTTGTAATGTCGGAAATCGCAAAAAATAATTCTCATTTTGACACTTTTCCATTTATAAGTTTTATAGTGTCTGTGACTATAGAGGCTGTGAACATTGGTGGAGGCCCACCGGAGAAACAGCGTAACCGACTGGTTACTCCCTTCTCCGGAAATTCTGTCTACCACCTGCTGAAGTTACAGCAGAAGATCAGGAAAACCCCTGTGGTAATTCAGGGCGAGAGTATCTTTGTCTCATTTCATTAACATAGATTTGCAGTGTAATACCTATATTTTATTTTTTTTCTGATGAGGGGGCTTTACAATGACAATGTAGTTGTCGACATATTTGTGTGTAAATGACAGTATGCTCACTTACCAAGTCTGGGTGATCATCAATGCCCCATTGATAGCTGTGTTGTATCAATGGAACATCATTAAGAACGTTTTACAGCCGTGACCTTTAGCCCTCTGCTCACAGTCTGTGACCCCTGTAAACCCATGTGCCTGTGTTATGTATAATTAATACCTGTCATGGTTGGGCCAAGAATTAATAGTTCTCTTCAGATGATTCTTGCAACAGATATCTTGCAGTTGAGAGTAGATTTATGAAATATAAATATGTATAAAGGTTGTGTTTGGCCATGATGTGCCAGAGGGTTTGTGGAGCAAAAACTATCAAGTGAGAGTACTTGTACTGCAAAACACTAGAAGGATGTTTCCAGTGGGGTTCCGCAGGGCTCAGTGCTAGGTCCCTTGCTTTTTGTGGTATACATCAATGATCGAGACTTGAATAAAGGGGGTATGATTAAGAAGTTTGCAGATGATACAAAAATCGGCTGTGTGGTTGATAATGAAGAAGAAAGCTGCGGACTGCAGGAAGATATCAATGTACTGGTCAGGTGGGCAGAACAGTGGTAAAAAGAATTTAATTCAGAGAAGTATGAGGTAAATAATTTGGGGAGAGCTAACAAGGAAATGGAATAGACATTAAATGGCAGGACATTGAGAAATGTAGAGGAACAAAGGGACCTGAGAGTGCATGTCCACTGATCCCTGAAGGTCGCGGAATGCTTGCTTTTATTAGCTGAGGCATAGAATATAAGAGCAGGTGGGTTATGCTTCAACTGTATAAAACACTGGTTAGGCCACAGCTGGAGTACTGCATGCAGTTCTGGTCACCACATTACAGGAGGTGATTGCACTGGAGAGGCGATTTATGAGGATGTTGCTGGGAGTGGAGAATCTTAGCCATGAGGACAGATTGGATAGGCTGGGTTTGTTTTCCTTGGAACAGAGGAGACTGAGTGGAGACCTCATTGAGGTGTATAAAATTATGAGAGGCCTAGATATAGTGGATAGAAAGGACCTATTTCCCTTAGCAGAAGGGTCAACAACCAGGGGGCATAAATTTAAAGTAATTGGTAAAGGTTTAGAAGGGATTTGAGGGGAAATTTCTTCACCCAAAGGGTTGTGGGGGTCTGGAACTCACTGCCTGAAAGGGTGGTAGAGGCAGAAACCCTCACCACATTTAAAAACGACTTGGATGTGCACTTGAAGTGTCATAACCTGCAGGGTTACGGACCTAGAGCTGGAAAGTGGGATTAGGCTGGATAGCCTCTTGTTGGCTGGTGCAGACACGATGGGCCGAAATGGCCTCCTTCTGTACTGTAAACTTCTATGATTCTGTGATTATCCTTATGGCAAATCTCAGCAGCTGTGGCCATAAATGGCAGACATCCCTAAAATAAGAGTATCCCCTAAATTATGCATAAGAATCCTTCAGAATGAGAACTAGAGGGCATCAGTACAACATTAACAAACCTCCTCACTAGAAATTAAGAGATTTTTTTTCTACACAGGAATAGTAGGACTGCAGCGGTTCAAGAAGTTGGCTCACCACCACCTTCTCAAGGGCAATTAGGGATAGGCAATAAATACTGGCCTTGCCAGCGAAACCCACGTTCCCGGAAAGAATTTTTTAAAATTGGAACAGACTCCCAGCCGTAGCAATTGATACTGTCTTGATTAATTCTTTTTAAAATGAATTGGATAAATATTTGGTTAGGAATGGGATTGCAGGTTTTTGAAATCAGTGGATGGAAAATCACAGGCCATGCATCCGCGATCTTTCAATATGTGCTGGTAGTAGACATGGTTCCCCACCATCAGTACATACTGAAAATTAACCACCCCTTGACCAAATATTCCACAGAACATTATGGTTCTTGTGCTGCAGGCATGAAGGAAATTCAGTTGTGTAAAGCAAGCAGTCAGGATTGAATATTGGAGATGAATGAATATACTGGATCTTTACTTGAATACCTTTGGTGTTCAGGGAGTATTTGTGCAGAACTTTAACTTAAGAGATTTAGACAATCCTCTATCCATATTAGCATGGATAGAGGATTGGCTAACTAACAGAGAACAGGGAGTCGGGATAAATGGTTCATTCTCTGGTTGGCAATCAGTAACTAGTGGGGTGCCGCAGGAATCAGTGCTGGGACCCCAACTATTTACAATCTATATTAACGACTTGGAAGAATGGACTGAGTGTAGGGTAGCCAAGTTTGGATGATACAAAGATGGAAGGAAAAGCAATGTGTGAGGAGGACACAAAAAATCTGCAAAAGGACATAGACAGGCTAAGTGAGTGGGCAAATATTTGGCAGATGGAGTATAATGTTGGAAAGTGTGAGGTCATGCAATTTGGCAGAAAAATCAAAGAGCAAGTTATTATTTAAATGGAGAAAGATTGCAAAGTGCTGCAGTACAGCGGGACACAAAAGGATAGTATGTAGGTACAGCAAGTGATCAGGAAGGCCAATGGTATCTTGGCCTTTATTGCAAAGGGGATGGAGTATAAAAGCAGGGAAGTCTTACTACAGCTATATAAGGTATTGATGAGGCCACACATGGAATACTGCGTGCAGTTTTGGTTTCCATATTTATGAAAGGATATACTTGCTTTGGAGGCAGTTCAGAGAAGGTTCACTAGGTTGATTCCGGGGGATGAGGGGGTTGACTTATGAGGAAAGGTTGAGTAGGTTGGGCCTTTACTCATTGGAATTCAGAAGAATGAGAGGTGATCTTATCGAAATGTATAAGATTATGAGGGGGCTTGACAAGGTGGATGCAGAGAGCATATTTCCACTGATGGGGGAGATTAGAACTAGAGGGCACAATCTTAGAATAAGGGGCCACCCATTTAAAACAGAGATGAGGAGAAATTTCTTCTTTTGGAGGGTTGTAAATCTGTGGAATTCGCTGCCTCAAAGAGCTGTGGAAGCTGGGACATTGAATAAATTTAAGACAGAAATAGACAGTTTCTTGAACAATAAGGTGATAAGGAGTTATGGGGAACAGGCAAGGAAGTGGACCTGAGTCCATGATAAGATCAGCCATGATCTTATTAAGTGGCGGAGCAGGCTCGAGGGGCCGAATGGCCTACTCTTCCTATTTCTTATGTACTTATGTTCTTAAATATATGGGGTAAAATTCCTGTTAGAGTTAAGTATGCATGGCCTGCGAAAGGAAAAAGCTCGATGGGCCAAGTGGTCTTTTTTCTTCGGGAGTTGAAATTTGAAATCTAGATCTCATTGACTATGCAACACACTTAAAATTGAATTATTTTTATCCATAAAGTGGCCATGAGGGTTGCACAGCATTCTACTTGATTGACCAATGCAGGATAACGTATTGGAATTCCAGCAAAAGTGTAAATATCACAGGTTGGAATGATGCTTCTATCCCAGGATGACAAATACTTCCAACTGAAAACTGAATTTTATCACTTAAATTCAGTGCCAACTTTTGTCTGTATGTTGCTGTGAAACTTGTTGGGAAGTTTTACTATGTTAAAGGCACTATCTATCTGTAAATACAAGTTGTTATAATATCATTCTCAGTTGGTAAATTGTAACTAATGGGTTGCCACAGGGATCAGTGCTGGGGCCTCAACTTTTTACAATTTATATTAATGACTTGGATGAAGGGACCGAATGTAATGTAGCCACTTTTTCTGATGATACAAAGATAGGTGGGAAAGCAAGTTGTGAGGAGGACACAAAGAATCTACAAAGGGATATAGATAGGCTCAGTGAATGGGCAAAAATTTGGCAGATGGAGTATAATGTGGGAAAATGTGAGGTTATCCACTTTGGTGGAAAAAATAAAAAAGCTAATTATTATTTAATTGGGGACAGATTACAAAATGTGGTGGCATTTTACATGAAACACAAAAAGTTAGCATGCAGAACCAGCAAGTAATTAGGAAGTCAAATGAAATGTTGGCCTTTATTGCAAGGGGGATGTAGTATAAAAGTAGGGAAGTCCTGCTAAACTGTGCAGGGCGTTGGTAAGGCCACACCTGGAATACTGCGTATAGTTTTGGTCTCCTTATTTAAGGAGAGATATACGTGCACTGGAGGCAGTTCAGAGAAGGTTCACTGGGTTGATTCCTGAGATGAAGGGATTGTCTTATGAAGAAAGGTTGAGCAGCTTGGGCCTATACTCATTGGAGTTTAGAAGAATGAGAGATGATCTTATTGAAACATTAAGATTCTGAGGAGACTTGACAGGGTAGATGCAGAGAGGATGTTTCCCCTCATGGGGAATCTAGAACTAGGGAGCATAGTTTCAGAATAAGGGGTCGCCATTTAAAACAAAAATGAGAAGGAATTTCTTCTCTCAGAGGGTCATGAATCTCTGGAATGCTCTACCTCAGACAGCTGTGGAGACTGAGTCATTGAATATATTGAAGGTGAAGATAGATACATTTTTGAACGATAAGCGAATCAAAGATTATGGGGAGCGGGCGAGGAAGTGGAGTTGAGGCCAGGATCAGATCAGCCATGATCTTATTGAATGTCGGAGCAGGCTCGAGGGGCCAAATGGCCTACTCCTGCACCTATTTCTTATGTTCTTATTTGAGATGACTCACTTCAGCTGAGTTTAAATTAATCAGCAACTGCTGATTCTAACTATAGCCAGTATTAACATAGAAACATAGAAAATAGGTGCAGGAGTAGGCCATTCGGCCCTTCGAGCCTGCACCACCATTCAATATGATCATGGCTGATTATGCAACTTCAGGACTCCATTCCTGCTTTCTTTCCATACCCCTTGATCCCTTTAGCCATAAGGGCCACATCTAACTCCCTTTTGAATATATCTAACGAACTGGCCTCAACAACTTTCTGTGGGAGAGAATTCCACAGGTACACAATTCTCTGATTGAAGAAGTTTCTCCTCATCTCGCTCCTAAATGGCCTACCCTTTATCCTTAGACTGTGACCCCTGGTTCTGGACTTCCCCAACATTGGGAACATTCTTCCTGCATCTAACCTGTCTAAACCCGTCAGAATTTTAAACGTTTCTATGAGGGCCCCTCTCATTCTTCTGAACTCCAGCGAATACAAGCCCAGTTGATCCAGTGTTTCTATGAGATCCCCTTTCATTCTTCTAAATTCTGGTGAATATAAGCCTAGTCGATCCAGTCTTTCTTCATATGTCAGTCCTGCTATTCCGGGAATCAGTCTGGTGAACTTTCGCTGCACTCCCTCAATAGCAAAAATGTCCTTCCTCAGATTAGGAGACCAAAACTGTACACAATATTTAAGGTGTGGCCTCACCAAGGCCCTGTTCAATTGTAGTGAGACCTCCCTACTCCTATACTCAAATCCTCTCGCTATGAAGGCCAACATGCCATTTGCCTTCTTCACTGCCTGTTGTACCTGCATGCCAACTTTCAATGACTGATGTACCACGACACCCAGATCTCATTGCATCTCCCCTCTTTTACCCATCTGTCACCATTCAGATAATATTCTGCCTTCCTGTTTTTGCCACCAAAGTGGATAACCTCACATTCATCCACATTATACTGCATCTGCCATGCATTTGCCCACTCTCCTAACCTGTCCAAGTCACCCTGCAGCCTCTTAGCATCCTCCTCACAGCTCACACTGCCACCCAGCTTAGTATCATCTGCAAACTTGGAGATATTACATTCAATTCCTTCGTCTAAATCATTACTGTATATTGTAAATAGCTGGGGTCCCAACACTGAACCCTGCGGTACCCTACTAGTCAGTGCCTGCCATTCTGAAAAGGACTCCTTTATTCCTACTCTTTGCTTTCTGTCTGCCAACCAGTTCTCTATCCACGTCAATACATTACCCCCACTACCATGTGCTTTAATTTTGTACACTAATCTCTTGTGTGGGACCTTGTCAAAAGCCTTTTGAAAGTCCAAATACACCACATCCACTGGTTCTCCCTTGTCCACTCTACTAGTTACATCCTCAAAAAATTCTAGAGATTTATCAAGCATGATTTCCCTTTCATAAATCCATGGTGACTTGGACCGGTCCTGTCACTGCTTTCCAGATGCACTGCGATTGCATCTTTAATAATTGATTCCAACATTTTCCCCGCTACTGATGTCAGGCTAACCAGTCTATAATTCCCTGTTTTCTCTCCCTCCTTTTTTAAAAAGTGGTGTTGCATTAGTTACCCTCCAATCTATAGGAACTGATCCAGAGTCTATAGAATGTTAGAAAATGACCACCAATGTATCCACTATTTCGAGGGCCACTTCCTTAAGTACTCTGGGATGCAGACTATCAGGCCCTGGGGATTTATCAGTCTTCAATCCCATCAATTTCCCTAACACAATTTCCTGACTAATAAGGATTTCCTTCAGTTCCTCCTTCTCGCTAGACCCTCGGTCCCCTAGTATATCTGGAAGGTTATTTGTGTCTTCCTTAGTGAAGACAGAACAAAAGTATTTGTTCAATTGGTCTGCCATTTCTTTTTTCCCCATTATAAATTCACCTGATTCTGACTGCAAGGGACCTACATTTGTCTTCACTAATCTTTTTCTCTTTACATATCTATAGAAGCTTTTGCAGTCAGTTTTTATGTTCCCTGCAAGCTTCCTCTCATACTCTATTTCCCCCCTCCTAATTAAATCCTTTGTCCTCCTCTGCTGAATTCTAAATTTCTCGCAGTCCTCAGGTTTGCTGCTTTTTCTGGCCAATTTATATGCCTTTTCCTTGGATTTAACACTATCCCTAATTTCCCTTGTTAGCCACGGTTGAGCCACCTTCCCCGTGTTAATTTTACGCCAGACAGTGATGTACAATTGTTGAAGTTCATCCATGTGATCTTTATATGTCAGCCATTGCCTATCCACCGTCAACCCTTTAAGTATCATTTACCAGTCTATCCTAGCCAATTCATGTCTCATACTATCGAAATTACCTTTCTTTAAGTTCAGGACCCTAGTCCCTGAATTAACTGTGTCACTCTCCATCTTAATGAAGAATTCTACCATATTATGGTCACTCTTCCCCTAGGGGCCTAGTATGACAAGATTGCTAATTAATCCTCTCTCATTACTCAACACCCAGTCTAGGATGGCCAGCTCTCTATTTGGTTCCTCGACATATTGGTCCAGAGAACCATCCCTTATACACTCCAGGAAATCCTCCTCCAATGTATTGCTACCAGTTTGGTTAACCCAATCTATGTGTAGATTAAAGTCACCAATGATAACTGCTGTATCTTTATTGCACGCATTCCTAATTTCCTGTTTGATGCCATCCCAACCTCACTACTACTGTTTGGTGCTCTGTACACAACTCCACTAGCGTTTTCTGCCCTTTGGTGTTCCACAGCTCTACCCATAAAGATTCCACATCATCCAAGCTAAAGTCCTTCCTTACTATTGCGTTAATCTCCTCTTTAACCAGCAACGCTACCCCACCTCCTTTTCCTTTCTGTCTATCCTTCCTGAATATTGATTACCTCTGGATGTTGAGTTCCCAGCCTTGGTCATCACAGAGCCACGTCTCCGTAATCCCAATTACATCATATCCATTAACAGCTATCTGTGCAGTTAATTCATCCATCTTATTATGAATGCTACTCGCATTGAGACACAGAGCCTTCAGACTTATTTTTTTAACACTCTTTGTCCTTTTAGAATTATGTTGTGATGTGGCTCTTTTTGATTTTTGCCTTTGATTTCTCTGCCCTCCACTTTTCCTTATCTCCTCTCTACCTTTTGCTTCTGTCCCCATTTTACTTCTCTCTGTCTTCCTGCATAGATTCCCATCCCCCTGCCATATTAGTTTAAACCCTCCCCAACAGCACTCGCAAACACTCCCCCATGACATCAGTTCTGGTCCTGCCCAGGTGCAGACCGTCTGGTTTGTATTGTCCCCACCTCCCCCAGAACCAGTTCCAATGTCCCAGGAATTTGAATCCCTCCCTCTTGCACCATTCCTCAAGCCACGTATTCATCTTAACTATCCTGCTATTTCTATTCTGACTGGCACATGGCACTGGTAGCAATTCTGAGATTACTACCTTTAAATTTTAATTTAACTCCTAGCTCCCTAAATTAAGCTTGTAGGACCTCATCCCATTTTTGACTATAGATGATACCTATATGCACCACGACAATTGGCTGTTCACCCTCCCTCTCCAGAATGCCCTGCAGCCGCTCCGAGACATCCTTGACCCTTGCACCAGGGAGGCAACATACCATCCTGGAGTTTCGATTGCAGCCGCAGAAATGCCTATCTAACAATAGAATCCCCACCACTGTAGCTCTCCCACTCTTTTTCCTGCCCCCCTGTGCAGCAGAGCCACCCATGGTGCTATAAACTTGGCTGCTGTTGCCTTCCCCTGATGAGCCATATCCCCTAACAGGGGAGCCCTGCACTACCTTCCTACTCCTGCTCTGCCTGTATTAGACTAGCATTCTACTATCTCCTGACTGTAGTAGTACAGTACATATAGATTTTTATAATGGGTCAGCATTGTATTTTTCACCTCTGGCACCTGGAATGGAATCCAGCCTAGACAAATAGGGTGAAAGTCTATTCTCTCTGTCAGCTGTGTTAAGGCACTCATAAGAAGTGGAGTTGGGAAGTTTGAAGCCATTTCTTAACAGGGAATGTTTCACAGCATAAAGCTATGTAAATTGGTAGACTTACAGAGTTCTAACGAATGGTTATTCTGAAAAATCAAATATTTTCCTGGGAACATTGGGCTCAATGTTAGAGCAAGAGTAGAAGGAACTTTATTTTACATGTGGCTGTGCTATATTCGAGCTGAAAGGTACTGACACGCGGTGAGAAAAGTTTTCCATTCCTCAGTACTGAAATTCTGCATCTTGATGTGCCAAAAAAATCATTCTGTAGAAGCTTTTTATTAATTTGAAATGAAGCTTTTTTGACATGCAGAATTCTGGGACAATGACAGAGTGCGCTGAAAAGACCCTCAGTGATCCGTGTTGTAGTATACATGTTTACTAATGATGAGCATTTTATGAAGCCCCCTGTCTTTATATTGCATGCTCAGAACACTGTAGTTTAAGGTTTGTACTTGCACAAGATTTCTGTTCCTTTTTCAAACCAGAGTTTGGTAGCAGTGACATATATACCTTGTTGATTGTGATACATGCCTTATAAATGCTATTCCTCTGAAGACCCACAACCAAATGAACCCAGTTGGCTGCTGTTAATTGGTCGGGGGTTATAGCTATGACTTATAATAATGTTTTCTCCGAGACTGGTTGAGACTCGCATATTATCTAGGAGCCAGAGGTTGAAGTCCCAGGCTGTTCGACACTCAAGTCTGCCAGTCACTCATGTGATCTGTTTTGCAGTTCTCAGCTGGGCTATCAGCTGGATTCCACACCAGGGAAGCAAAAGCAAAACTGCTATTGTCCATCTGACCTCTTAGCCAAGTGTTCTTTCTATGCTTTATTAAGAAGTGGCATTAGCAATGGTAGTGCTGGTTTAACCCAGAGCTGCCAACTTTTCTGAGCAGTCATATCAAAGCGGCAAACTGATGGAACAATGTGGAAGGGAAGATTTTCATTTATATAGTGTCTTTATGTCCCCAGGATATCCCAAAGCATTTCACAGCCAACGAGTTACATTTGAAGTGTATTCGCTGTTGTAATGTAGGCAAATACATCAACCAATTTGTACCCAGCAAGGTTCCACAAACAGCAATGAAATGAATGACAAATCACTTGGAAAAGAATATGTCCATGTTTTCTACACTACCTTTAAATGTTACTTGCATGATTAAATGTATGTTTGTTTTTTCCCTCTGATTGTAATTAGGGCGACCCTGGATCATCAGCTGCTGGAATAAAGGTTAGACTGGTCCTTGTTACTGAAGTTTTAGGTTCAGTTTCTTTTTTGGCTTTGAACTTTGTCGAATGACTACTGGTTCTAAAGATCGTTAGGTGAATGGCGTCTTTCCTTTCTCTTGTTCCTCTACAGGGTGAACCAGGTGAATCTGGGCATCAGGGACAAAAGGTAATAGCAAGGAGAAAAGCATGAGTCTGCTTTTTAACTTTTTCAATGTCTAGAATCTGAGTTGGTAAATAGGATTGTCTTTGGGCAAGAATTAACTAGCTTTGTGCATTGCTCTTGCGTCTGCTGATGACCTAAGTAGGAAATTGTCATAGAAAGAATAAGAGGCAGAATTAACAGTGACTTTTTGGCATCGGCCTTTCAATCAATACCCAAAGGTAGACAGTTCATAAAACAAATAGTTAGGAATCGATCAGAACTTAACAATGAATAGACTGTGAGGCTCCTACTAACACGCTTGATTGTGTCGCCTTAACATGCTCTAATTCTGAACACTTTACTAAAACACTAACCTCTTGTGAGGTTTTTTATAGTCTAAGAAATATTAAAAAGGAATTACTATGATTATAAAAAGTCTTGAACATATCTAGCAAGGCATAATTCAGGAAGTACCTTTTGCATTTCCTAATTATCTCTGTTTTTATCGATACAGTATTATACTCACTCAGCCAACCACCTGTGCGGGTCTGAGGACAATGGAAGATAAATTTCAATATTTAAATCCTTGCTGACATTTATTTTGCAATGAAGTCGTGATTTTTGTTTTTCTTTTCAACCTGATTACTGCTTTTTTTCAATAGTTATTGATGATCAGGTTTATATTACCCTGCAGCATTTGTAAGGAGAATAAATTAGTCTGTCGTTTGCCTGAATTGTTAGTTGTAGATCAGTCTGGTAACTTGCCCAAGAAAAACCACTTGTCAGCTATCACCAATAAAAGTCTGTTTGATATTCATGGGCCAAAAAGTTACATTCACTCCTGTAGTATTTCTTTATTAAGATGAATCATGGGAGTATGGAATATTGGGAATTAGTGACCTATATACCATAGAACAAGTGCTGCTTGATGTCAGATACCGGGAATATGCTAGATACAAAAAACATCCATTTCTAAATTGACATTGCATTCCTTTTCTGGTAGATTACAATGAAAAGAGCTTCCCTAATAAAGGAACCACTGGGGGTAATTTTGACTTTGTGTAATAATGTAAAACAGGTGAGAGCGAATTGGCAGCCTGTTTTACATCTCCGCTGATTTTTATTTCCATTGAAGTTAATGAAATGTACATGAAGATGTAAACAGGATGCTGACTCACTATCGCCTGTTTTATACTATCACAAAAAGTCAAAATTACCCCCATTCACTCTTAAAAATCCCTACTGAGTTTTTAATACATATATGTGAACAAGAGATTGATTCAAAATAAATATATATATATATCTATATATATCAAATAAATTTGAAGCTTCAATTTTGTTCTGTTGGGTTATTTTTTATTATTTTATTTTCAATCTGTAATATTTGCCTTCTTTTGAATTTCCCTGCACCACATCCCACTCCTGTGGGAAGGGCTCTGCCAGTGTCACTTTCATTGACAAATAGGTAGTGCGTGAGTCTGCCCCAACATGGTATATGTCCCTCTTTCCTCCTACCCCAAATCCCAGAATTATTGTGATACTCCTGTCCTCATTTTCTTTATATGCAGTTACATCTCTGGGGTGATGCCTCTTTTTATTGCTCCCAGTTCGCACAGAAGGGCACCAAACCTCTCCACTAATGAACTAGCTGAAATTAGTCAGCTTGCCATTTGTGGAGAATTCTGAATCCCATCACTTTCCTATCGCCCTGTGGTCCAGCTCATAAGCAGAATCACCAGGGTGCAGTGGCAACCAATATTTGTGTGTTGTTTTTCTTCAAATTGGCTATAGATAAAATAGATCCACTGGCTGTTTGACAATTTGATGATGAATGCTTCGTAAGTGAGGTGTTAAGAGAAGGAAACACTTCTCCACATAGTTGTAAAGTTTTGAAAGGTAAACTATGTATGTTTGCTGTCTTGCAAATATATCATTTCATAGAATTGTATTTATGGCCTTTTCCACAGATCCTTTTTTATACAATCCCACCTTTCACTTAGCCTATTCAATATTTTCTGTTATCATTATGCTGGTGAATAATTTCTAGTTAGTCAAACAGATGTGCTAAATCTCTGATGATGTTATCCTATGCGCATGGGGCATTTCCAACCCTCCATACACTCCTGCCATGTGTATGTATATGTATATACATATATATATCTGTCTGGTATAGTAAATAGGAGCACAGCAAAGTAGAGCAGCATTTCCCCATGTTTGCCCACCACGCTTTTACTACAGAGATTGCTGCAACAGTGTGGATCACAGATAAAAAGAAAAAGAAACATGAACGTTGGAAATCTGAAATAAAAAGAAACAGAAATCGCTGAAAATGTGCTGCGCTTCAGTCAGCAACTGAAACAGGAACGAGAGGTTAACGATTCGGGTGAGACTCTTCATTACCAGTTCTGATGAAGGATCACATCCAAAACATTAACCTATCATTCTCTTTTAGATGTTGATAGACTTGCATTCCCACCATTTTTGTGTTTCAATAGCAGATTGTAGATATCAATTGCAATGCACATTAGTGACAACACTGCTGGAGTTATTCATAGTTTGAACATGAAAACAATCACGACAAGAAAGTCTAGCGTCAGTCATTGAACTTTCGTGAACTTTCACATCAGCTAATCAATGTGGTATGTAAGGCATTCCACTGGCCATTTAGAAATCAGCACATGCTCGAGTAACTTGTTGCAGTAGCATTTAGTGCTATGATCTTACTTGTTGAATCTTGGAATCATATTTTATTTGAATGATTGCAATTTGTTTCTTTGATGCATAGACAACAAAATATTTCTTCCTGTTTTAAAAGAAATGTTTTCTTACACTGGTGATGTCCCTTCAAAATTCAGAAACAGAAACCTATTATCCAAACCCGTGTTGAATGAAAGAGCCCTCTGTAGTCAGTAAATCCACCAAATCATGGCGCATTGTACAAAAGTTCTGTAAAAGACGCAGTGACAGCTCCCTCACCAGCTCAGTGAATAAATTCACCACCTAATATAGGTCTGAACCGTACAGATCAGGAGGGTCAGGTTTGAGCCTCCATCTACATTGAGTTTGCTGATCTCAGCTGAGGGCAGAGTTGAAAGGTTACAATTGGTCTCTGCTTCCTTGGTCCAGAGAGTGGGACGTGTTTCCTCTCCTGATTGCTGTCCAGTGTCTTCTGTAGAAAACCATGTTTTAGGGACATCAAATGAGGATAAGATCAATACTTTCCTCCACAGTCAAATAATCTGTGGACAATTGATGTCTAGGTCATAATAAAAACAGAGATTGCTGGAAATCTCAGCGGGTCAGGCAGCATCTATGGAGAGAAAAACATAAGTTAATGTTCCGAGTCGACGACCCTCTCTCCACAGATGCTGCCTGACCCGCTGAGATTTCCATATTCTCTGTTTTTATTACTGATTCCAGCATCCGCAGTATTTTGCTTTTGTGATGTCTCGATCACTTGGACAAGGCACTGGCTAGCTGTCAGTCCTGGTGGAACTCGACCGCAGCAAGAATCGAGGCCTTCGGGGGGGAGGGGGAAAAATAAACACTTTTATTCAATGAAAAAAGACTGGGGTATGAAGTAAATCTTCCATTTAGCAAGTGATAGTACATTTCCACTGGCAGAAATCGGGAACAAATACTCGTGCCTGGTATTCATCCTTGATTGGCATTCTCCAAAATGTAAATCCTGATAAGTGAAGAGGAATTATCTGCAATGGTGCATGAGGTTAAGCCTGTACATCAGGGTGTTTTGTGCATGATGTGATTGTTAGCCGAAAATTATGCCAGAGTTTACTCAGCGCCAATTAGCTCCACTGTAAGGGCAACTGAATGGTGGGGGGTCATGTCCACTGGGAGCTGGATTGAGTCTGCCAAAGCTTGTAAGATCACCTAATTGCAGAAATAGGGAGGAAACCTTTATCCTCTCCATCTTGGCAGCATTTAATCTAGGCCCCAGATGTGAATGGGCAGTATTCTAATAGATGGTGTCACCTCGTGCCCCATTACAGTGACTTCACATAAAAATGTGGAAATGTGAACATCTTAACCAGAAATTAAATTATAATCCTGCCCCAATTCACGTTTGTACTGGATAAAAAGAAAAGTACATTTGAAAATGTTTCCATGTTGAATAGCTTATTAAATCATACTGCCTGAACTGGACTGAAATGAAATCAAAAGGCCTATTGCATTTGTTAACAATTGAATCGTGATTCGGGATGTTGTTGAGCTACCATTGAGGTGGAGATAAACAAGACTCTTGAGACAGCTGAACACTCTTCTATAATGTTTTGTAATTTTCCTGTGTAGGGTGAACCAGGTCTTCCTGGGCTTCCTGGACTCCCTGGGATAAAGGTAATGACTGCTGCAGCCTGTACATTGGGGTGGACGTGGAGTAAAGAATCCGCAAGCAATGCTGCCACTCGCCTGCTTGGTTTCTGATACCCAGTCACATGTTTCTGTTTGTAGCTCTTCCCTTTAGTTCTTACTTGACATTTAAAGCTGCTCGATCCCTTTTGGTTGGTTTTATTTTGCAAATGATCAAAAATTGTCGTGTTTTTTAAATCAGAACTGATCAGGGCCTTCATCTTCCTTTTTTATAATTTATTCATTCACGGGATGTGAAGCTAAGAATCAACCACAGTGCTGTAGGTCTGGAGTCACATCTCGGCCAGACGGGTAAGGACAGCAGATTCCCTTCCCAAAAGGACATTAGTGAACCAGATGGGTTTTTAACAACAATCCAATAATTTCATGGTCACCATTACTGATACTAGCTTTTTATTTCAGATTTATTTAATTGAATTTAAATTCCCACAGCTACCATGGTGGGATTTGAACTCACGTCTCTGGATTACTAGTCCCACGACTTAACCAGTATGCTGCTGTACCCATATGCTTCCTACATTTTCTATAACTTTGTTATTAATTTAAAGTTCCCCAGATAATCATAGTGCATATATTAGCAGAAATTTGGCTCAAATAATTTTATGAATGTAACAAGGAACTGGGCATTATACAAGGGTACAATGTCAACAAAATTTACTTTTAATTATTATTTTGTAAAAGGACAGCCCTCAATTACCTGAATAAAGTCTACCTGATCTAATTATTTTTATATATTCATTAAAACTATATCTATCCCTTGTGTGATAAAAACAGAAGTTTCTTTTCCATCCCCTCCTGCTATAAATCGGCAGTTTTTTATTCAATTAATGCATCACCTTTATTTTTTAAAATGGCACAACTTTTGTATGAGAGAAAAACGAAAACCAAAAGAGCTGGGTGTACTTTTTTGTCACTGGAACTGAGTGCAAGCAGTATGATGGTGAAATTTGCATCATTATGTATGTAAATATGCTAAAGTAGGGGTTTGCACATACCCTTTCAGCGAGAATGATTTGCTCCTGTTCATTAGAGCTGTGTAATAAATGAGGGATACTGTTTGGGTAGAGGAGGACTCAGCATGTGATTGGTTTAACAGCACAATTTCTTATTCAATGGGAAGCTTTTGGGGCAGGAAGATATGTGTCGAGCCTTTCTTCAGCAGACTAAATGGGTTTGGTAGAGTCCATGATAGAGAACATTGAACACGGGCTGTGGAAGGAGCGGTTTGATGGGCCAAATGGCCTTTTCTCACTCAAGGTAATCAGTTTCTGATAGCTTAATACACCAACATTATCAATAATTGCTGTTCTTTCCCAGCAGGGTGAACTCATTATTGATAGTAAAATAAGGTATTACAATGGAAAATATTGAAAATGTGGAAAACTCATATCAGTTGGAAGCACTAAGTATAGGAGTACCCTGTCATACTATAACTACAACAGACAGTTGATTAACTTCTATTACTAAATATTAAGGCAAATGAAAGCATGGAATATAATGTAAACAATATAATCCTTCTGCCCAAAAAGACTTTGTGGTCATCAATGCGAAGGGTGACAGAGCTGGATTTAGCATGCTGTTTCTCCAGTCAAGCACAACGTCACGAAGACCCAGTAGGAAATCATGACATCAGTAGGAAATCATGCAGAATACTTATTGGAAACCTATCAAGTAGCCACCTATACCAACCCAGTGGGGACCAGATAACAAGGACCCTTCACATGTTTTTGTTAAGTTTAGGGTTCATAGTTTTACAGTTGGGATGTCTCATTACTTATGAAAATTATGGAAGACTACACTTGTGTGTTCTATGTCTTCGTGTTTGTTGGGTGTTTGGGTTTACAAACTGAGACATATTGCCAGAAAATCAAATTTGTTTCACTTCAATCCTGAACACAGCTTGTGCCGTTCAGAGCTCTCACTTTACCATAGCATTTGGTCAGACTATCAGAAAAACACACCACGTCAGTGTCACTGCGACATGTCAGTTATCCGACAGTTTGCATCAAGATAAATTGGATTTGGCTTCACATTGATGCAAAGTGCACAGTATGGTCTGGATTTTCCTCCTCTAATTGTGCCTGCATTTGGGCAGGGTGGTGGAAATGGTGGGGAAGTGGGGCAATGGGACCTACCACCACCTCGTTGCCCTGAACTTGGTTTCCATCCTCCACTCCTCCTGGGAGTCACCTCTTCCCTGCGCTATTGCCATCTTCTGAATTACAACATTGTTTCCACTGAGCTTACCTAAGGGTTCCACCAAGTACAATTTTCACAGGGGACAAATCAAGGTACCCAAATGTGAATTACTTTTTGTAATAACAATATTTATGAAGAGTTTCAAAGATGTAAGATTGCATCTTTGGAATTATACAAAACAAATACCTTCCTCTGTTCATTAGTGAAGAAAATCAGCATTAGTATAAAGCGGGAGACTGATGGCAAACCCCATGACTGCTGCAACTTTGCATTCCTTAATTTGCTCCTTGAGGAATTTCCATCATGCAAGATTTTTATACAGGGTAATAATGCCCCTTTAATAAAGCCATCAGTTAATTTTATGTTCCCGTCACTAAGGACAGCAACTGACTGCTATATTATTACAAATGTTGCACTAGACATATTGTTTGACCCAGTTAAGTCCAGTCTACTTAAGTCAATACTTAGCATAATAACATTGTATCTTTCACTGTCTAACATAGGATGCCCTTTACAGCTTCCAAATATACATCCAGTTTCAATCCTGTAGCACCTTCAAAAGATTTGTTTCCATTTCAGAACGAAGAATTGTAAAGTAAAACTGTAGAAATATGAGACCTGTGGAAATTTTTTTAATTTTTTAACTTGCAATATTCCCTAAATTGTTTTCTAAAACTTGCCCCCTGAAATTCTTCAGACTTTCTGCCACTGCATCGCAGTAACGTTACCAGAAAAACTGCAGAAACCCTGTTTACACCTGTAGTTACGGCAAAGATAAGACGGCACACCATCTGAAGAGATTCAGGGCCTGTGTTTACTGGTCACAATAGAACTCTTATTGTGATTCTCAAAAGATTAATGTGTGAAATGAAGAAAGAACTTTGACCACAGACATGCATTGCCAGGAGCTATGTATATTTGGTCCTCCTCATTCTATCTGCAGTTGATAATTTGCCATAGTAACTCATCCAAAAGCGATAGCATAACTTTAATTCTGCTGTGCTCAACAGAGTTTGCTGTATTTAAATCTGCGAGCAGCTCTGTTGTGCATTCCTTCTCCTTGTGGCTGCACATACATACTGCCGTCACGGCTGTGCTGTTTCTCCAACAAAGGCAGCGAAAGATTCGTAACTGTTGTGGGAAGGCACTTCAACATGAGACCTGTGCAGGTACCGCGCTTCCCAAAGTGCAGGCCTCATGCAGCAGCTGCAAACCAAATATGAAACTGTCAAGACTCGCTAATTACCAGCAAGATACGTTTTTAGCGATGGTGTTTCGTGATGGTTTGAATATGGATCTGATGAGCTCTTCAATTTGTTTTGTAGTGAACTTCCCGTACACAAAGGGAGAGCTAGGTTCTGAGGCACTGCAAAGAGTGGGCTCAGCAGGTGTGTAATATATATGTGCCCTTCCAAAAACCCGAGTATGCTGGGTTCTTGATAGTCACCCCTCTCCCACATCTTTGTCTCCTTTTTTAATAGAAATTCCAGTATAAGAGTCACTGAGGGTCATTTTAACTTTGGGTGTAAAACGTGCAATGTCGATTCAGCTGTCTGTTATTGATTTCAATGGTAATGAAAACCAGGAGATAAGTATCACAGGTTACCCCCAGTATGCCAGGCTTTAAAAGTTGAGGAAAGGCCAATATCCTGCTACCAAGTTTCCACACCTGTGACTGAATCATTGGGCAGTAATGTTAATTCAATTTTGACCTTATTATGAGACCAGCGTCTCCCACTGCAGGAACTCTTAGGGAAGCAGTGGGAATTCTATTTCCTTTAATGGAACTAATCAGCACAGTCATTGTCATCAAAAAAAATGTAGGTGCTACTGATCGTTGTGGTAGATTTCATTGGCCCAAAGTGCTAATGCAGTGGGGCAGGTGCAAGAATGGGTCCTGTGGATATTGAATCACATGGGTGCAGCTCGTAGAGAAAAACTTGGAGCAGAGTAGCTCATGCCCGTTATGGGGCCTTCTCGATTCTCCATCCAGAGAACAGGAAATTACCCTCGGTTTCTGCTCCTGACCGTTATCCAGTAACCCCTGCTGGAAATGTGAGGTGTTGATGCTCGGTGCTCCCTGTGACTGAACAGCCTCACACGTGGAGATTGGCATATCAGAGGGTGGTAAGTGTCTGTGGAGCCATGCCACAGCATGAGGTAGGGTCCTCTGAAGGAGGCAGGGGGTGACTATTGGAACCTAAAAAGGAAACCTCTGCAGTCAAAAATTATTTTGTTAATTTATCACCAGAAAGATTATCCTCAGGTATATCAGTTCATTGTTTTTAATAGTAAATTTCCACCACATGTGCATATATATAAAACACACTAAATTAAATAGGCAACAAAATTTGCAGAACTGCTTGTAGATTATGAGTCAGTACTGTTTTCCCATCAGAATTGTGCCCTCTGCTCTTTTGATTTTTCTCCCTCTGCCGTCCCTCTGCTAGGACGTCGGATCCTAGGCTTTAGGAGAGACAAATTTTGTTTCAATTGCATTATCCTACCATGCTACTTAACTCGACACAGTGTCTGCAAAAAGATCAGATTGAGGCCAAAAATGTGCAGCCATTCAGGCCCAGCCCTAACGTACGTCTTGTGGGACTGTGGGGGATGGGTCGCAAATTAGGCCACAACCTAGATACTCTGGATCCCAGCCTTACTCAACAGTCTCTACGTGGCCTTATTAGGAGTGGAGCTGCCACCCAGTCCTAGCAAGTTCAAGGTGCAAGATGGAGTGTGGCCAGGAGAGGTGACTCCCTGCCGGGAGTTTCCTTATCACAGGGCCAGCAGGATATCGGTGGGACAGTACACCAAGTGAAAGTGGACAAACTGGCCTGCTGGATGCAGGATGTAGGATCCATATTCCCTGCAAAAATATTTCTTGAGTGGTGGGGGTAGCCCAGACCAGGTGCTATCTACTCTTTTGCAAATGGCGAGGATGCCCATGCCATTCATATAAGTTAAAATGACCTCCCCCTGGCTATTCAAACTTTGTCGGTATCATCACCAGCGGGCAGATCCTAGCATATACACCAGGATCACATGTGTCAGTGTTTTTGGGCCCCTTGTTTGTAGACAAGACCCAACAGCAGATGATCCTATCGGTGTGCAATGGGCAGTTCTAGGATTCCCCACAAAAAATAAAACAAATGTTTCCAGCTGGCTTTAGTCCCATCGGGACAGTGCAAGTGAGGCATTAATTTCAGCAAGTATTTATACACCAAATATAAAACACAGCAGGCAGCTGGAGAGCTGATTGACCATACATGTGCTCATTAGTATACTATTTTCTACATTAACTAACACCTTAAATCCACCAGAGGCTAATCATGAGAACTGGAATATCATAACAAACCTGCAAACTGACTTCACATCTTTGATGTGCATGAGTGTCAATGCATGCGTTTGTGTGTGTGCATGTAGCGTGAGTGTAATGGTGTGTGCACTGGTAAAGAGCCAAGTTTGCTGGTCAGTGTGAGCCAACACCTAGAGACAACAGCGCCACCTTCTGGTGTTGTGGTTGCATTTTCTGCTCTGTTTGTTTTCTAGCCTTACAACGCTGGCTGGGGATGTCATTCCGTCCGATATGCTAGTGCATTTGGGGATTTAAAACCTCAAGAAAATTCTTTCAAAAGATTACTTGACTGTCCAGTTAATGTGCCATTAGAGAGTGGGTCAGTTACATAGAATCATTTGTCACATCAATGTCATTTTATTTATTCCTAACCTTTGTGCTGGAATGTATTGCCTGAAAGGGTGGTGGAAGCAAATACAGTAGTAACTTTCAAAAAGGAATTGGATAAATACTTGAAGGGAAAAAAAATTACGGAGCTATGGGGAAAGAGCAGGGGAGTGGAACTAATTGGATAGCTCTTTTAAAGAGGTGTCACAGACATGCTGGGCGGAATGGCCTCCTTCTGTGCTGTACCTTTCTACGATTTTTGAAATATTTTTCTTTAATGGTGTTAGTGATTTCTTTGGATTATTAGTGCCACTCCCGATTCAAATGTCAGGAATCTAGGGACCGCTATTGTTGCTCCTGATCAAGTATTCAGAGGTTTGGAATTGTTGATGTCCCTGCTGATCAAATGTAAGAAGTCTGAGGTTTATTAGTGCCACTCCCAGTTAAGTGAGAGGAAACCCTCTGAAATACTAGTGCCAATGCCAATCGAGGAAGGGAAGACCCTGGATTGTTAATGGTACCCCTGATCAAGAGACAGCATCGACTTCCCTCCAATGAGGTCTAGTGATGTGTGTGTTTGCTGACAGCTCATATTTAGAGACAGATGTGCTTAGACAATCCCTATGATAGTGTAGCTGTCTTTGTTTTTAGTTTATCTGATTGTTGTAGACAAGTATAATTTGCCTTTTTTTAATTATTTCTACTGAATAGATAGAAAAATGAATAGTCGCATTAATAACACCCTGAAAAATAATGCCACTAAAGTCATTGAGAATTGTGCTGCACTTTTATTATTATGGATAAACTAAGCTGAAGGGTCAAGAACTGTAGTGCAAGAAACCAGCAAGGTTGAAAAGAGTAAAGGAAAACACAAGATTAATCGGGAAGCATTGGTTTGGTGATAGACACCAAACTTGCCTTTTAAAAATATGAAGATTTTACGAGGAGGGGTGACTGAGAGATAAAGATTCCACAGTTTGCGGGCTAGGAGAAAACTTTTCCTGAACTTTTAAATTGTCCATCTGTGTTCAAACGTAACCTCACATCCCTATCAATAAATTACCTCATTAAAGTGAACTTCTTGACAGGAAAGGTAAATAAATAATGTGTTAAACATTTTGAGAGTTAGGAAGCAATTGCAACGCAGTCTTTAGTTGCAGAGTGGGCATTCACACCTCTTGCTAGCTGTGATGAATAATATAATTATATTTCCTTGTGCTATGTTATGCATATTTTCAATTTAAGATAGATGTAATTATATCAACATCTCATATGTATCTCAAATTACATTTTTTTATAAGCACCATTTGTGTGTCAGTGGGCCTCTCCTTAGTTGAAAGGTTACTGTCATCCTGAGAGCATGAAAGGGCTGGGGTTTGACATACTGCCATAGATTTTTCTATTGGCTGGTACGTAACCAGCTGTTGTTGCGTTTTTATTATTAGTACGAGCTGTTGGGGATATTGTATGAAGACTTTTCAAAAATAAGAGAGACGATCGGGGTGTTTTCACTTACAACTTAGTTTATACATCTGGGATGAACAAAGAAAAAGTCTATTTGAAGATAAATCCAACATGTGCTTTGAAGGATCCGATCTATGTGCGGTCTCTAGACTTACCACAGTCATACAGTGGTAGCAATGGAGCAAGGCACCAAGTCTGGAAGAACAAACACAGGAACCCATGTTTAACACAAGATTTCTTATGCACTGGGGAAATGTTTTCAGAAATACAGCTACTATAAAAGGAAAGAATCTTCCAATTGCTAAAATTATAACATGCAAAAGATGTTTTAATCTGCTCTTCAGTCAAGTCAACATATAAGTTTTTATTTTGCTAAAATCTTTCCTTTCATTTTGTCCAATTGGTCACTAAAAGATCAGTTTAAGTGTGGAAACATTATTGTTAAGATTATTAGGCGTGTGGAGTGTATGTTAGAGCTCATTTTCATTCACGGAACTGGTCAAACTACTAAAGTAATAGTTGCCTAGAATGTCCAGACAGTACAATCAGGGCAGATTAACGCACAGGCCTATGGGGACTATGCCCAGAGGACACAGCTAAATATGGGGACTGCGCAGCATTGTCTAGTGTAGTGCAGTGCTCAGAGGCACGCAGAGTGCAGGGGAGAGTCTGTGGAAGCCTCTCTGGGTTTCACCTCAAGTACAGAGGGTGCGTCTCAGGGCGGCAAGTTTACCGCTGACTGAGAAATATACACATTTACTAAATGTCAGGCATGCTTCTGCCACCCGCTGATTACTCTCTGTCAAGCTGAGCCCCGAATGCTGCAGGAAGCACCTTCTCCCCACTTCAGGCTCTGCTCCGGCACTGTGCTGCCTTTCCCAACCTGACTGCAACTATTTTGTGGTATACTTTAATCAAGTGCCCCCTGATTAAAGGGGGCGGGTCACATTCCAAAACCTTTTCAAGTGCCCCCTTGTTTTTTTTTTAGGGCACCAAAACACAAATTATACAAGTGCCCCCTGGCTAAAAGGGAGTGGGGGCACTAAAAACCGACAAACTTAAACAAATTAATCTTTAGACAAGTGGTTCAAATTAAAATTTGGTTGCTGGGGGTGATGATGCACTCCAGTCCCTCCGGCGCCCTCCTCTCGCGGAAGGCCGCGAGCGTACCGGTGGACACAGCGTGCTCCATCTCCAGGGATACCCTGGCTCGGATTCAAGCCCGTAAGATAGGCAGGCAGTCGGGCTGAATGACCCCCTCGACCGCCCACTGCCTGGACCGGCTGATGGCCGCCTTGGCCATGCCCAAGAGCAGTCCTACGAGGAGGCCTTCCAACCTGCCCGCTTCCCTCCGCACAGGGTGCCCAAAGATCAGGAGTGTGGGACAACCTGACTACAAACCTGAAGCATGAGCACAGCAGCTCTTGGAGGTAGGGTACTTCTGCTCAGGCTTGGGGAGTGTGCTTTCCACAGGAGCCGAGGGAGGGCCCCAAATATTCTTACTGCCCAGGGCCCCAGGAATTTTTAATCCAGCTCTGGGTACAATAAGAGAATGAAAATATACTTACTCGAGTCTCACATCTTCTGCCTTAGGGGATATTCTGTTTCCATATTGGACTTGCACTGATGCTCAGCTGGATGACCTGTCTGCTACTTTTACTCTCATTTTCTGCTGTGCACAACATTGCATCCGGCTTCATGACTGTTTGTGATTGGCTGACATCATAGCACTCGAGTCCGTTTGAAGTAGTTCTTTACTATGCAACCTTCTCATTTAAATCTTGTGCTGCATCCATTGTTTATTACCTCCTTTACTGTAACCTTTAGCCTGTTAACCACACTGACGAATGCTTAAACATATTTTCAAACATACATTTTTAGCAAGCTAAAGGTTCAAATCCATGTTGAGATTGAGTATAATAACTTTGTTATTTGTATTTTAGGGTGAACCTGGCTTTTGGGGACCTCAGGGAGAACCTGGGTTGCCTGGGTTACCAGGAACAAAGGTGAGATCAATGTAATTGGGTGTGAAAGCCTATATCTGAGGGCACTGGCGCTGTGATTATATGGAAACCCAATGCAAAATACTTGTGGCCAGTAATATAGAAAAGTTGCACTGAGCAATGGTGCCAAGTCCATTTCAAGGGAGAGAGGAAGAAAAGCTATTCATTCTAAGTTAAAAATAAGAATGTGTAAAGTTGTGCGCAATACAAACTGTTTTTGAAATTGAATTTCTTTGTATTTAAATAATCAAACAGGTCAATCATGCACTACGTCTGAACCTACGACTGTGCTTAAGGTGCAGAAGTATAACTCCGTTGTGTTAAAGAATTAGCTGTGGGCTGCACCACCTCTGATTCTTGCCGCGGCCTATTCTAATTGGAAATGCAGGAAAACATGGACTAAGTTACCAACGGCGAGATCGGTGCACTAGACGATGGAATTTATGGTGCACAATGCCGATCTTGCTGTTGCAGGGGAACCTGGGCCGACATATCTGTTATGCTGTTTGTTTTACGGTGTTTTTGACAGGGAGAAAAAGGAGATGGAGGGCCACCAGGAAGAGGTGAAATTGGCCTGCCTGGACCTACAGGCCCAAAGGTCAGCTGAATCTTTTACCCAGGAGGATTTGCTTAGTATTCACACTGGTGGACGTGATCTTTAAAGCTCTGATTTGTTCATTCGCCCGACCATTAGTTCTGCACAGGATATGTGCTGTTAGTTTCTGTTCGGTCTGCTGCAAGGGTTGACAGATCCTCATCCTCATCACCCTTTCTACTGTTAAACTGAAACAGGAGATCGTTGGCGACTGAAGGTCTGTTTCTATGGACCAAAAAAAACAACTCAGTTTAAACAATGCACTGCTGTCAGGCTGGAGGAACTTGTTCACGATTGATTTTTCAGGTCTCCACAGTTGTTCTGTGTGAATTCCTTTGGATCGCTATAGAACGTTTGTGGTTTCAGTTCACGGGCAGCTCACCTTGTTTGTGTGTCCGCAAGGAATAGGACTTGCTTGCAGTTTAGAGATTAAACACAGAAGGAGTCAGGTCAACTGGTCATTCACCCAAAAAAATTGTCCCTATTTAGTTTGGGAGCAGGGTGTCCAGAAATTTGTAGCTTATAGACACCAAAAATCAGTTTCTTTGAATGAGACCATTCTTGTCCATTTACTCCATGTCGTATCATGTGAAGGCATTAATTATTAAAGTTACATTTTTCAGTACATTTCCATAATGGGATAAGCAAACCTCAGAACTAAGGTAATAATCTCATCCCCTGGCCTGTTCCTTTCCTGTTTTGGACTTTGCAGAAATGTCATCCTGCTCCCCAGTCTTGCTGTATTTTATGACTTGAACAACTGTCATCCTCTTGAAAAGAAACAAGCACGTAACCATAGTACCAGATGCTTAGCAACACCATAACTGGATGGTGATAGTACTAATATGTTGAAACATCTTCTAAAGCAGAATTAACTTTGGTTGAGACATCGGCAGATACATGGCCACCAAGGGCACATCACACAGGCTGAGTGCCGGGAGATTCCTTTCCACTTGCAAAAAAAACCCACAGCAAGCTGCAAGGCAGAAAGATTTAAAATTTGTATCACACCTTATCATGTCTTTCACAAATGCCCCATTCTGCTTCACATAAAATAACATTGGTTGAGTACGTCCCGCAATTGCACCTGAGGGTGTACCACATGCCCAGGTTCGTCTGTACCTCACTGTAACGCTGTTGGTGGGTGGCGGGGGAGGGACCCGACTGTACCCACTGTAATCCCGGGGGGTGTGAGGGAGGGAGGGACCCGACTGTACCCACTGTAACTCCAGGGGCGCGGGGCGGAGGGGGGGCGGGGGGTTGAGGGGTGGGGGGACCTGCTGTACCCACTGTAACCCTGGGGGGGGGGGGGGGGGGACGGCGGGGAGAGGGAACCGGGGAACCGGCTGTGCCCACTGTAACCCTGGGGGGTGTGGGGGGGGGGGAACCGGGTGTACCCACTGTAATCCAAGGGGCGGGGAGAGCCAGCTGTACCCACTGTAACCCCGGTGGGGGGGGGGGGAGGTGAGGGGCAGAGGGCAGGGAAAGGACCAGCAGAATAATAACAGCACTACTCATATTAGTTAGATTTATAACGTAGACTGTTGGCCGTAGAATAAAGGCAGAAGAATCCCAGCTATTTTTAATTCATCTCTATTATCAAATCCACTGCCAACAGTACCAGTTAAATGTATACCATTCCGCCAAACAGAAATCAAAGTGAGTCAGGTGGCACTCCATGTTAATTAAATCCACTGATGGGTGAATGTGTTTAACGCATCTGCAGAAATTGAGAGTGCCACTTAAATAAAATACTTATATTAAAGTACAATTAACCATGCTTCTTAATAGTCTCTGTTCACAAGATGTTTTAACGTTTCCTCTTTATACTTCTGTCCTGTTCTCCTTCTGCTGCTTTTCGTTGTCTGTTACTGTGTGGCCTGGAGCAGGGCGGGCCAGGTGAACTGGGGATGCCAGGCCAATACGGGGCAAAGGTCAGTGCTGTAGGTTTCTTCAATGCTTCTGGATCTATTCTTGTTGCACCAAAGTTGATCATTGGCAGTGACTTTTACAGGTTTTATGGGGGTGAAATTCGTCCTGGGCAATGAGGTAAAAGGAGGTCAGAATTATCCAGAATATAAAGCTACATTTTTAGAGTATATTTTAAGAACAGCAAAAGGCCTTTAGGCCCACCAGGGCGAATCATTTTTAATACATCATAGTGACAGCATTTGGGTACCAGTGTGTGTATGCAAGTACACACGTATAGAACTACCTGTTCCCTCACCACAGAGCGTGAGGATAAGGAAATGTAACTCGCTGGCTCGATCTATATTGAACCAAGCAAGTACCAGTTTGACATCGTCACCGGTAGAATAACAACACTCAACTATATACATTGGAGTTCATATCGAAAAACAGGCATAGAAAAGTTGAAAACTGAAGGCCCTATCAACAGAGCACTTAAGCCAAGAGTTTATTGAATGACATCATGGTGTCACTGAACAACAGTTTAATGAAGAGGAGAAAAAGCCCAGGGCTTACAAACAGCGGCCTGCACAATCGCTTCAGCATCTTTCTGCTATACCTTTCATTTTGATTATAATGACAATTCTGAAGCATTCCAGCGCTCCTATTTGAACAGATCTAGCTTGAGACTTAAGTTCCCAAGGGTTCTGTGTTTCCGAAGCCATGGCCAACATTTTAAACCATTAAAAGTAGGGGGGCAGGTGTAACCTGGTCAGTGATTAGTCTCACACCTGTTGGACGTGACATCAGGAGTTCCAGACAGTCTAGACTGACAGCTCCAGAGGAAATATTAGGGACTAATTTAATCCACAAAAATATCATAAGGAAAACATCAAATCCTGTGTCTTGGCTATTGGAGGCTGTGTTGAGCTCAAGGAAGACCAGGTCTTTCACACCTCGTCATCGCAGGTCCCGTGTGGATATATTGAGAGTTGTTTTAAGAGGAGACGGTATGTGTGGTGGAAACGTATTTTCAGTATGAAGTACTCTCCTATCTAAGTAATGTTAAGGCATGATAACAAGCCTACTACCTCATAGCAAGTATCCATATTTTACATTTATTATCTCTGCTCCGCTGAGCGCTTTGAGTCTCCCCTCTCTGGAGGGAACTGTTTAGTTGACGAGAGTTTGACATCTTGTCTGGTCCAAGATAATGATCAGGCAATGGTGAAGGCAGGAACATCAGTCCCACCCAGGTACCCATGGTGTCCTTGCCAGGATAAACTTCTCCAAGTCAGACTATAGGAAAGGATATATATCTGTGTGAGATCTGCAATGGAGCCACCCACCAACAGTCTCGGAGCTGACATCTGCTCAGCAGCTTCATGCTGAAAGTGGAGGGAAGAGAATGTAAAAAACATAAGTACCTCCCATGAGAAAGAAGATTTTTCAAACAATGTGATATTAGGGTAGATCTTCAACTTGCCTACTGGGCATGAAAATGGTGTTACAGACAAGCCGCTGGTTACAGAAACCACCTGATTTTCAATACTATTGAAATCAATGAAGGGTGTTCATAGAATCATAGAAACTTACAGCATAGAAGGAGGCCATTCGGCCCATTGTGCCTGTGCTGTCTCTTTGATAGAGCAGTTATGTTTGGTCCCACACCTCCTGCTTTTTGTCTGTAACCCTGAAAGTTTCTCAACCTCACGCACCTGTCCAACTCCTTTTTAAAATGATTTATGGGATCAGCTTCCGCCACCTTTTCAGGTAGAGCATTCCAGATCCCGACAACTCTCTGAGTGAAAACAATTCTTCTCATCTCCCTTCTAGATCTTTTGTCAATAATTTCCAATCTACGTCCTCTGGTTATTGACCCACTCGCCACAGGGAATAGCTTTTCTCCATCTACTCTATCAAAATCTCTCATTATCTTAAAAACCTCTTATTAGGTCACCTCTTAACCTTTTCTGTTCCAAGGAGAACAGTCTTCCAACGTCCCCTCATAACTGAACTCCCTCATCCCTGGTAACACCCTGGTAAACCTCCTCTATACCCTTTCTAAAGCCTGTGCATCTTTCCTGAAGTGAGGTGCCGAGAATTGTCCACAGTACACCAGCTGAAGCCTAACCAGTGATTTATAAAGTTCTAGCATGATCTCTTTTATATTTTATGCCTCAATTTATAAATTCGAGTAACCCACATACTTTTTAACCACCTTATCAACTTGCCCTGCCACCTTTAAGGATTTGTGTATATGGATACCAAGGTCTCTCTGCTCATCTATACTTTTCAAAATCATGCTAGTTATATTATGCTGTCTTTCCATAGTAATACCCCCAAAGTGCATCACTTCATACTTCTCCGCATTGAGCCCCATCTGCTATGCTTCTGCCCAATTAACCACCCTGTCTGTGTCACCCTGAAGTCTACAACTATTGTCATCACTATTTACTACGTTGCCAAGTTTTGTATAATCTGCAAACTTTATAATGCTGCTCCCTACATCCGGGTCTCAGTTGTTTATAAAAATTGAAACGAGTAATGGACCCAAAACTGACCCTTAGAGAACACCACTGCAAACCACCTTCCAGTCTGAAAAACATCCATCCACCACCACACTTTGCTTCCTGTCACAGAGCTAGTTCTGTATCCATACCGTCACTTTCCTCTTAATTCCATGGGCTTCCATCTTCTTAACAAGCCTCCTGTATGACACTTTGTTGAATGCCTTCCGAAAGTTTGTATCAACTGCACTAGCTTGCTCAACCTTTTCTGCTACCTCATCAAAGAATTCAATCAAGTTAGTCAGACACTGTTTGCCTTTAACAAATCCATGCTGGTTCTTCTTGATTAACCCATGC
The DNA here is from genome assembly GCF_044704955.1 of Pristiophorus japonicus. Classification (NCBI taxonomy): domain Eukaryota; kingdom Metazoa; phylum Chordata; class Chondrichthyes; family Pristiophoridae; genus Pristiophorus; species Pristiophorus japonicus. The sequence goes on from NC_091978.1 coordinate 222,443,788, forward strand.
CTTACCAGATTAAAGTTTATTTTGTCCCTCATAATGGTTTCCAATAACTTTCCTGCCACTGATGTTAGGCTGACTGGCCTGTAGTTTCCTGATTTATCCCTCTCCCGTTTCTTGAATACTGATATAACATTAGCAACCCTCCAGTCCTCCGGTGCTATTCCTGTATCCAATGAGGATTGAAAGATTGTGACCAATGCCTCTGCTATTCCTACCTTTGCTTCTTTCAGCAACCTAGGATGCATTCCATCCAGACCAGGTGATTTACCAACTTTCAGTAATGCTAATCATTTTAGTATATCGTCTGTATCCATAACTTCCCTCTCCTCTTTTAGTGTAACCTTCACATCATTGGCTTCCTTTATGAAGACACATGCAAAGTACTCATTTAATACTTTAGCCATGTCCTCTGCCTCTACATGAAGATTTCCCTTTGGGACCTTAATAGGACCATCTTTTTCTCTAGCTAACCTCTTTCACTTTATGGCCTGGAGTTTCCGCTCGATTGTGCTAGTTTTTTCAACGTAATTCATCCAAAATCGGCGTAATTGGCGCAAAAGATCACAAAATTTTATGTGCAAATTATATCCAGCACAACTCAAGTTTCCGCAGTCTTTTCATTAGTTTTAAAAACATTGCACTAGAAGCAGACCCCGCCCACAAAACTGGGCAAGCCCCCAGGGTGAATTAATAACCATTGGGAGCTTCTGCTAATTGTGCTCGTTGCGGGCCTTTGAGGAGGCTTCAAAAATTATGCTGGTTCTTTTGGGCACAAGGGCACTAATGGGTACATTTTAAAAGCTTAAATTTTTTTTTATTTATTAAGGAACTGACTGCTGTGCTCCAATGTAACTAGCAAATGGTTGTGTATATTTTTTTTAAGTCATTTTCAATCATTTAAAATCGAGCTACCCACAGGTAATGGATTGACACTGTGATTAAAAATGTTTTTTTGAGATAAACCGATTTTCAGCTATATTCATCGAACTGTTACCACTCTTAAATACATCAAGGAATATTTGTTAAAACAAAATGTTTTTAAAAAATTACACTTTAAAACAATACCCAATTTCGCTGGTCCATGGCAGATTTTGTGTTCGGTGATATGCAAATGAGTTTGAGCAAAAACTCGAGAAATAAACACTTTTCAAAATGGGTGCAATTTTGGACGCGATTTGTGCCCGTTTCGCCAATTGCGCCCAAAGTGGAAACTCTATTCCATATATGTTTATAAAATGTTTTAGGATTCAATTTAATATTGTCGCTAATCTTTTCTCATAACCTTTCTTTTCCTCCCGTACTAACTTTGGCAATTCCCTCCTATACTTTCCTCAATCTTCCTGGTTATTAACTGAATCTTGCTCCTGACATTTGGAATAAGCCTCTTTTTCCTGTTTTATTTTAACTTTTATTTCCTTTGTCATCCAGGGCACTTTAGTTTTGGATGCTCTACCTTTTCCCTTCAAAGGAATATGCCTGGTTTGTACCTGAACTACCTCTTCCCTGAATACCTTCCAATTGCTCTGTTACTACTTTCCCTGCAATCGCCTTTTCCAATCTACCTGTGCTAGGTCCCTTCTTAAATCACTGAAATTAGCTCTTCCCCAGTTGAACATTTTTACCTTTGATATTTTCTGGTCTCTTTCCATAATTACTCTAAACTGAATGATGTTGTGGTCACTGATAGCTCGATGATCGACTGTAACACCCTCTACTTGCTCTGCTTCAATTATCAGAACCAGATCCAACACCGCGACCTTCCTTGTTGGACTGGAGAGATAGGATGAGATGGACCAAAAGCCACTTTAGATCAGTAAGGACAGGTGTGATAGATGAGCGGGACTGGTGTGGATTAGGATAAGGGCAGCAGAGCTTGGGATGAACTGAGGTTGACAGAGGGTGGAGGATGGGATGCCAACCAGGAGAGCATTGGAATAGTTAAGTCTGGCGATAACAAAGGCATGGATTAAGGTTTCAGCGGTAGATGGGCTAAGACAGATGGAGCCAGGCGATGTTAAGAGGTGGAAGTAAGCATTCTTCCTGATTGAGTATCTATGGAATCTGACACTCAGCTGGTGGTCAACTAAGGTGCCAAAATCACAAACTGTTTGGTTTAGCCTGAGACAGTGGATGGCGAGGGGGATAGGGTCAATGGCAAAGGTACAGAGTTTGTCCAAAGGTGGTGGCTTCAGTCTTCCCATGTTTAACTAGAGGAAATTGTGACTCATCCAAGGTGGATATTGGACAATCAATGTGACATTACAAGGAGCGGTGGAGAGAAGTAGTGGATAGATAGAGCTGGGTGTCATTAGCTTAAATGTCGAAGCTGAACCTTTGTTTGAAGATTATGTTACCAAAGGGCAGCACGTACCGTATATACTCGCGTATCCTACGATCTCACGTATCATGCGACCCCTAAATTTTCGTCCCCGAAACATGATTTTATCATATATCCCATGTATCATGCGAGTCACTTTTTTGAGATACCAGATGACACTAGGCTAGGCTTTCAAACAAGTTTAACAAGTACCCAACACGTAACAAGTACCCTAACACATAACAACGATCGAATACAGACCTTAACAACCGAATCATGAAACGACTCTTCCGCCGTAAACAACCGAATGAGAAACAGCTGTTTTGCTGTTTCTCATTACGATAATAAACAGTTACCGTATTTCGTTCCAAATCTCATCTAAGGTAGTAAACTATGACAAATATATTTTTACATTCTACCCTTAGCCACTATGGAGAAAAGATCTGCGAAGAAATATACTGCCAAATTTAAGCTGCAAGTTGTTGCCGAAGCGGAACAAAGCAACAACGTTAAAGCTGCAAAGCTGTTTGGTGTCGGAGAAAGCTGTGTCCGAAATTAAGAATCGTTTCTGATTTCCTTTGGGAGTTAGCCTCTCAGCTGATTTGGAAAGCATAAACATTACGTGTGTATCAGCAAGTAAAACAGCAGTTTTATCAAAATCATCTTTATTTGATATACATATGTACTATTTGACTAACCGTAAATGGATACGGTCTGCTTAACAGCCTAACAGCCTAATCTTGGCCAGCACTTCACACCCGCAAATTTTGTATCTCGCGTATCATGCTACCCCCCAAATTTAGGTTACAATTTAGGTCTTCAAAAGTCGCATGATACGCGAGTATATACGGTAGATAAGGTAGAAGAGGATGTCTCTGGAGGTAACTGTGCAGGGACTAGATTAGATAGGGGCAGAAGTGGGCGATGTTACTGAGATGGAAGAGGCGGTCTTTGTGATAAAGAGGATATGGGGTCAGAAGTTCAGCGTGGAGTAAAAAAAGACTTGAGGTTGCACATAGTCTGGTTTAGCCTGAGACAGTGGTCTGGGAAGGGGGTGGGGGTGATGTTGATGGCAAGGATACAACATTTTTGATGGAGGCCAAAGCATTAGTCTTCTCAATGTTTAACTGGAAGAAATGGTAACTCATCCACGACAGAACGTCGGACAAGCATTGACATACATGGGGAAGCGGGACCCTTGTCTATGGATAATATCTTCAAGGGGCAGCATATGGATGAGGAAGAGGAGCGGACTTAGGAGGGATCCTTGGGGGCCTTCCCGAATGTGGGGGTGGGAAAAGAAGCCATTGGTAAGAATGCTGTGGTAAAGATCATATAGATGAGAGTGGAACCAAGTGAGGATGGTACCACCAAGCTGGACAACAAGCCAGGCATTGTATGATGATAATGTGGGCAACTGTGTCAAAGACTACAGCGAGGTCAAGGAGGACGAGGAGAGATAATGAACCATGGTCGCAGTCACAGTGAATGTCGCTCATAACTTTGGGTCAGGCTGTTTCAATGCTATGTGATGGGTGAAAACCTGATTGGAGTGTTTCAGACTGGGTTGCAGGGGAGCTGGGCATGGATCTGGAAGGCAACCACATGGGAAGGACTTTAGAGAGGAATGGGAATTTAATGATGGAACAGTAATTTGCATGGATAGGCGGTGGGGTTTTTCAGGAGACGGGGGCGGTCTTGCCTTCAGATTTGAAAGGACTGGGACAGTACCTGAGGGGAGTGTGCCATTTACAATGCCAGCTAACATGGGGGCGAGGAAGGGAAGTTGAATAGTCAGCAGTTTAATGGGAATGGGCGGTCAAGGCAGCAGGAGATGGGTTTTATGGATGAGATGTGCTTGGAGAGGGTCTGGGACAAAATAGGACCAAAACTAAAGAGACAGTGATTCAAGGCTAGGATAACGGGGGCAGGGGGCGGTGGCTGGAGGGAGAATTGTCTCAATGGGCAAGGGGTACAGGGCAAGCAGCAGAGACAGCTGAATGGACAGTCTCTATTGGTGTCCTCTCATCCCCACTACAGCATTCAACTACTTCTTGAATGGCTCCCCCATCATACCCGGCAGACCATTGCAACGGAACAAGTGTCTGGTTCAGTCCAGTTCCATACGAGTACCCCTTGTGCGATGGGTGAAAACCTGATTGAAGTGTTTCAGACGGAGTTGCAAGGGAGATGGGCATGGATCTGGAAAGCAACCATATTGTTATGTATGTAAACTTGTATATACCTTGTACAACAACCAGAGGCCTCAATTACTGGAGTCCCAAGGGATCCCACAATCCCCTGGGAACACATGTACTTAAGGAGGCCTCACAGGCTGGAGAGGCACTCTGGAGACCTGCAATGAAAAACTAAGGTCACACTTTACTTTAAGCTCACAGTATCCTGTCAGACTCTTTATTCATATATAACAACTGGCGCCGAGATACAGATGACGAATCCAACGATGCAGAGTACAGTGGGCATCCTGGAGAAATTTTCAGAGGGAGATGATTGGGAAACCTTCGTGGAGTGACTCGACCAATACTTTGTGGCCAACGAGCTTGAAGGAGAAGCGAACGCTGCCAAATGAAGGGTGATTCTCCTCACCGTCTGCGGGGCATGAACGTATGGCCTCATGAAAAATCTGCTTGCTCCAGCGAAACCCACAGACAAATCATACGATGATTTGTGCACACTGGTCCGGAGCATCTGAACCCGAAGGAAAGTGTTCTGATGGCGAGGTACCGGTTCTACACCTACAAAAGGTCTGATGGCCAGGAAGTGGCGAGTTATGTCATCGAGCTAAGACGCCTTGCAGGAGATTGCTAATTTGAAGGACATTTGGAGCACATGCTCAGAGACTTTTTCGTACTTGGCAATCTTTTGACTGTAGAGACCCCAACTTTGAGTAAGACCATAGCGATAGCCCAGGCGTTCATTGCCGCCAGTGACAATACTAAGCACATCTCTCAGCACACGAGTGCTGCTACAAGTACGGTGAACAAAGTGATGTTGTTTTCAAATCGCAACGTACAGGGCAGGCCCCACTTACCTGCAGTTGCATGTCCGCAGATGTCTCAGAGTCCATCAAGGGTGATGAATGCAAGGCCAATATCAACATCTGTTTGGGCTAAAATTCGAATTGGAAACTGACCATAAGCCACTAATATCCCTGTTTTCCGAGAGTAAGGGGATAAATACGAATGCATCGGCCCGCATACAGAGATGGGCACTCATGTTGTCTGCATACAACTACGCCATCCGCCACAGGCCAGGCACAGAAAACTGTGCCGATGCTCTCAGTAGGCTGCAATTGCCCACCACGGGGGTGGAAATGGCGCAGCCCGCAGATTTAATCATGGTTATGGAAGCATTTGAGAGTGAGCAATCACCCGTCACAGCCCGACAGATTAGAACCTGGATGAGCCAGGACCCCTTACTGTCCCAAGTAAAAAATTGTATGCTTCACAGGAGCTGGTCCAGTGTCCCAGTGGAAATGCAGGAAGAGATAAAGCCGTTCCAGCGACGCAAAGATGAAATGTCTATACAGGCAGACTGCCTTCTGTGGGGAAATCGAGTAGTGGTCCCCAAGAAGGGCAGGGACACTTTCATCAGTGACCTCCACAGTACCCACCCAGGCATCGTAATGATGAAAGCGATAACCAGATCCCATGTGTGGTGGCCCGGTATTGATGCGGACTTAGAGTCCTGTGTGCACTGATGTAACACATGCTCGCAGTTAAGCAATGCACCCAGGGAGGCGCCACTAAGTTTATGGTCTTGGCTCTCCAAACCGTGGTCCAGGGTCCATGTTGACTATGCAGGCCCGTTTTTGGTTAAAATGTTCCTTGTGGTTGTAGATGCATACTCCAAAAGGATGGAATGTGAGATAATGTCGGCAAGCACGTCCGCTGCCACCACTGAAAGCCTGCGAGCCATGTTTGCAATGCACGGACTACCTGATGTCCGTGTGATCGACAACGAGCCATGTTTTACCAGTGCCAAGTTCAACGAGTTCGTGACCCGTAACGGGATCAAACATGTTACATCTGCCCCGTTCAAACCAGCATCCAATGGTCAGGCAGAAAGAGTGGTGCAAACTATCAATCAGGGCTTGAAGAGGGTAACTGAAGGCTCACTGCAGACTCGCCTATCCCGAGTTCTGCTTAGCTACCGCACGAGACCCCACTCGCTCACTGGGGTTCCACCTGCTGAACTGCTCATGAAAAGAGCACTTAAGACAAGGCTCTCATTAGTTCACCCTGATCTACATGAACAGGTCGCGAGCAGGCGGCTTCAATAAAGTACATATCATGATAGCGCAAATGTGTCATGCAAAATTAAAATCAATTATCCTGTATTTGTATTGAATTATGGACAAGGTCCCAAGTGGCTTCTCGGCACTATTGTGGCCAAAGAGGGGAGCAGGGTGTTTCGGGTCAAACTTTCACTGGAAACACTTGAACCAAATCAAACTCAGATTCACGGACTATCCTGAGCAACCCACTTTGGACCCTACCTTCTTTGACCCCCCAGCATACACAGCAGTGGCAACCGACACCGTGGTTGGCCACGAAGCAGAACCCATCACCCGCAGCAGCCCAGCAGGACTCACCACACAAGGCACCCCAGCAAGGCCAGCTGCACAGCAGCCCAGCAAGGGCCCAACAAATGATTCACCAAAGCCAGCATTCGACCGAGACGATCAACCAGGGAAAGAAAGGCTCCAGATCGACTCACCTTGTAAATAGTTACATTGTTGACTTTCGGGGTGGGGGGGGGGGGGTGGCGGGGAGTGTTGTTATGTATGTAAACTTGTCCAGCCACCAGAGGGCTCATTCCCTGGAGTCCCAAGGGATCCCACAATCCCTTGGGAGCACAGGTACTTAAGGAGGCCTCACAGGCTGGAGAGGCACTCTGGAGACCTGCAATAAAATACTATGGTCACACTTTACTTGGAGCTCACAGTATCCTGTCAGACTCTTTATTCATATATAACACATATGGTAAGGACTTTAGAGAGGAAAGGGAATTTAATGATGAGACAGTAATTTTCATGGCTAGGCGGTGGGGTTTATGAGCATGCGCTTGGAGAGGGCCTAGGACAAAATAGGAACAAAACTAAAGAGACAGAGGTTCAAGGCTAGGATAATGGGGGCAGGGGGTGGTGGCTGGAGGGAGAATTGTCTCAATGGTGCGAATGGACATAGAGAAGTTAATATCCTAAACCATCTGGCTATTTCAGGTGAAAAAGGAGGCACTTGGCAGGAGCTGAGGTAAACCTCAAAAAGGGTCAAATGTAAGGCATTGTTTATTAAAAAGATGAAAAGATTTTACTCCTTAGGGCTCACTCATCCATCATGCCTCAGTGGGCTCTGAAGAAGACAGTTGTTTTTTGCATGTGGTGCACATGTAACTCATCAAAGAAGCACACACTGATGTTTACTTAACAGTTACATTTATGGAGCAAGCTATGTTCTTTCCTCATCATTCACACTTTTCTTTCTTACTGGGATTCTGGCACATGTATGTGGTTTTCCCTGGTTATATTTCTTGGCAGGGCCTCATTTATATTAATAGGGTGTCTGCAAGCCTCAGTCACAAGCCTGTGGTGTTTCACAGCTGCCCCAACAATGAAGCTGGTAGCAAGTCCGTCACATATCTGGAGACTATAAGTCCAGTTCTCAATTGGAGCATTAGGTTTTTCTTTTCTCCCACAGTCACTATTTTCTCTTTTCTTTCATCCAAAATGACCCACTGCCAAAATAATGTCATCCCTATTCCTTTACAATAAATAGAGCAGGAAATAGCACCATCAAATGGTGAAAAGTGATATTGCAACTTATTAGAAGATAAGGGGTCCGAAATGGCCCCTTCCCTTAAGGCCTGTTACTGCGGCCATGCTGCGGAGTGCAATGGCCACCAATTTTTTTTGTAATGGCTGCCATTTTTAAAATTCCGCTTCTGTGGTACCCGGCGGTGACCTGCTTCCCCCTCCCCCCCCTCCTCCCACCGCCCCGCTGCTGTCAATCCATCCTAAGTGCATAATAAGAGCATGCACCGCTGATGTTTCCCCCCCCCCCGGCCCCGATGGCGAAATTCCGCCGATAAAATCTTCCTGCCGCTGGGCGGGCCAAAAGTTGCATTTTTCAGCCGGTGCAGTGAGGCTGTGGCCTTCTAAAATGGCAGTGCGGCTCCCATTAAAGGGGAGGGCACACTGCTGCTGCCGCCATGTTTTTATTTTATCGGCTGACAATTATGCCCCCGGGTTCGACCGAGCCGCCAGCAGGCAGCCTGGCACCCCCTCTTGGGTGCCAGGCCGCTGGCCTGGCCAAAACCCTCCCTGGTGGCCCAGTGGGCTGAACTTAAAATATTGCGCAAGCTCGCCCCTTTAAGTGAAGGGGAGAGCCATAGTGACACAGCGCCATGATGACATCATCAGCGTTACGCTGATAATTGACAGTGGCAGCCATTCGGCCGCCCCCCCAACTTCTGCCCGTTTGGTGCGCCACATATCCACCCCCATTATGACCAGAAGAAAAAAAGCCAGATAGCGGAATTTCACTCAAAAGGCTACGGCATCCACCGCGCCAGTAAAAACACGAGAAATGGTGTGGGTGCGCCCCGTTTCCCGCAGTGGGCAATTTCAGCCCCAAGACTTGCTAAACGACAAAGCACCAAGGTCCATCTGATTCGCCTTCTATCATCCTGGTATTTCATGGCACAGCAATAATGGAGTTGTTTTCCTCTGCATTCTATTGGCCCCTAATTATTTATCCATTGTAAGATATTTCTGCTGTTGCCTGCTTTCTTTATTTTTATTACTAACCTTTCCAGAAGAACTGTATCAAAGGCCTTACTGAAATCCAAATATACAACATCAAATGCCTTACCCAAAACAAGCTCCTTTATCACACCCTCAAAGAAAAACAGTAGATTGACAAGACATCCCTTTCATGGCTATCTTTTATTGGCTATCTTTTATAATTTTATTTCTGTCCAGATGCTCCATGATCTTATCAGTAACTTTACACACAATGGATGTCAAACTCACCGGTCTATAGTTTCCTGGGTCACTTTTGTTACCTTTTTTAAGAATAGGAGTAACATCTGCCTTTTTCCAGTCTCGAGGCACCTCTCCAATATTCAGTCATTTTTGGAAGATTTATGCCAGAGTTCCTGCAATTTTCTTCCTTATTTCCTAAGGATTGCGGATGCATCTTATCCAGCCTTTGAAATGTATTTACTTAAATTTGCGCAGCTGTTCGATAACCATGCTCCATGCTGGTAGTAATGTGAATAGTGTCACAACTTACCTCTGTGGCACCCTCTAGTTCCCAGGGTAACTATTTGCCACCACAGCTCATCGGTAGCATTTAAATGAGACCCAAACCTGAACATGGTTCTGGCCTCCCGATGTCGGCTGTGGGCTGGTGGAAGTCAAAGATCACCCCCCCAATGTACCCCGATCATTAAAAATTAATACCTGACAAAAACACAAGTGCAATAAATAATCCGCACAATGTTGTATTTAAATGCAATGCACAGTGCATTTGATAGACTGGACAGTTTGTAACTTTGATGTTGTTAACCGTAAGGACCAATCAGCCATATTCTAATCAAATGTTTCCTTTGTTAATTCCCCATCTAAATTGATAGTTATCCATTGATAAAGTGGCAGTGATCATCTTAGTCATTATTTCAATGCACTGTCATCAACCATTAGCTATGTCATAATAGTATAATAAATTAAAGGAATAAAACCACACATTTCACAGTATATGTTACTATACATAATATATAAATGGAAGTGATTTGAAGGCTGTAATCCTCTTGCATATATTGCAGATTATATGCTGTATATATTAATATATGTATATACAATATATATATATAAAATGGTGCTATCTGAAAAACAGTGCTACAATTTGCAAATTAACCAAAACTGGCCAGACTTCTGTTCTCTTCAATGTTCAGGTGGTGCAATTCTGAGGATATTAAGTATAATTAATGTCAGGGGCATCCATACATTTAACTTTATGGGCCAGTTGGTTGCATGGCATGAAGTTTAGCTTGAAGAGAGAAACCCATTGAGATTCACTCTTAGTTTATTGAGTAAACCCCTCGGTGGGATTGCTTCCTAAATGTCACTGCCCATTCTCCACAATACAATATATCGGGTATGAATTTTCTGTCCGTCACACTTCAGGTGTCATTCTGAGTATTCTGGCCCAGATCCTCTTATAATTGTAATGGTGCATCTATTGGGTCGGGGCCTTTAACCTGTCTCATGCTGTTTCTGCACACAGTTTTATAACTGGATTATAATTATTTCTGTGTTCCAGGGTGACCGTGGAGACAATGGGGATTCAGGGCCTATGGGACCCAGAGTAAGTAGCTTTGTATTTTTCAGTAATCTTCCATCAGTTGTTATACATTTTCCATCTGTGGACCTGAATTCACTGCGGACTGTACTAATGCTCTTTTAGGGTCCACCTGGGCAGAAGGGTGAACAAGGAGTAACAGAGATAATAGACTACAACGGCAATATCCATCAAGCACTACAGGTGAGCGCAACTGCAGCAGATCCTCTACTCACAGGCACATTTCCATTCAACTCACTCCCCCACCCCCACCACATAATACAGGGGTAACACTGCTTTAAGATTTTGCACAAAACAACATTTTTGTAAATGTCAAAGATGATTTATGACAAGATGTGTTTCAAGAGGAATAGTTCAATCTTATATCAGATGCTCTATTAGATGTTCAGGTGTTTTTCTACTTGTCAAGGTGAGGGATGTCAGTATAGGGACATTGAGCACTTTCTCAATTCAGGCACTCAATGACAGCATATGCAGGATCAGGCATTGCATGGTTACGGGCAGAGTAAAGCTCCATCTGGAGTACTGTGCACAGTTTTGGTCTCTGTATCTGAGGAAGGATATACTTGCCTTCAAGGAGTTGCAACGATGGTCCACTAGAGTAATTCCTGGGATGAGAGGGTTGTCCTAAGAGGAGATATTAAGTAGAATGGGCCTATACACTCTGGAAATTAAAAGAATGGCAGGTGATCTCATTGAAACATACAAGATTCTGAGGGGATTGACAGGGTAGATGCCGAGAGGTTGTTTCCCCTGGCTGGAGAGTCTAGAACGGCGGGGAGGGGGGGGAGGAACATAGTTTCAGGATAAGGAGAAGGCCATTTAAGACTAAGATGAGGAAAAATATCTTCACTCGAAGGGTTATGAATATTTGGAATTCTCTACCCCAGAGGGCTCTGGATGCTGAGGCTGAGATTGATAAATTTTATCACTAAGGGAATCAAGGGGTATGTGGATCAGGTGGGAAAGTGTAGTTGAGGTCAAAGATCAGCCATGATCTTACTGAATGGCGGAGCAGGCTCGAGGGGCTGTGTGGCCTATCCCTGCTCCTATTTCTTATGTTCTTGTGTCTTTACCCCACCCTCAAAAGAGTACTCGCTACTGCACCAGCATGACATTTTCATTTCATGTACCAGCCATCCTCATGGTGTCTCTGGATGAAACTATCAACTTAGACACAAATTAGTGCTAAGTTATGGGTGGTTTTATGCTGTGGGCCCATACCCATTAGGAAGTGGAAGCCTCAATGGGATCGGCCCTCTTATAGAGATGCCTGATTTCCACTATTCTGGCAACTTTCTGCCAGTTGTATTGTTTTCTCTCCCAAATGACTTGCCAGTGCTGTATCTTCCTGCACCTCCATCAGCATCCTCATACAGACGTGGGTGATGGTCAAAATTACACAAATTAGCTGACCCCACCCTGAACTCAGATACTCTGATGGCGTCAAGAGCAGAGGTCAGCACCGAAATACTCACGGCAACGTAGTGGGATTGAGGAAACTCAGCCTCTGTATCTCTATTTAGATCTCAATTTTATTTCTGGCTTTCTGTTTGTTTCTATGGTCTCAAACATCTGTTGATATAAGAAATGCTTTGTATCCCAGTGTCTTCAAAGCTTTTATTAGATTAATTTAGCTTTAAAGGCAAACTGAATTATGAATACAAATATTAGATTGGGATCATGAAACATTGACCTTCTTCTTCTGATATTCCCATGTCTCGTCATATGGAGCAGGTCTATCTCTACTGGTCTATTTTGCTTTGCGTATAATACTGTTTGCTGAAAAATAATTGTGTGATTATAAATTCCTTACTTTGTTTTCCATTGAGCTTATATCATAGTACTAGATATAGGTACAGATGTGTTAAGACCAGCTAGTCCTTCTAGATTGCCTTGGACAACAGTTAGCACAGATTGCCAGAGCTATATATTAATCAAATAATGCTTTACTTTAAAACACTGTCATTTTGCGGTTAGTTATTTTAGATAGCTTTTAACCCATTGATTTAAAGGCCTTGGATTGTGTTTTCATGTTTCAGTTACCATGACAACATTGAAGACCTCTCTCTGTCCATCTGTGTGGGCTGTTATATTGCAATAAAACAACTTATGCCAAAGTTTACAAGTACATTTAATCCCAGGAAATTTTATCCAGTGATAAAGAAGAGTTATTGAAAATCTAAAAGATTATGTGGGAGTATCTGCAATAAAGCACCAGTGGTCGCTTGGAGCCTTTGCAGGCCTTTACCTGTGGATTCTGTATTGCTGGTATAGAGCTGATAATGGTGAATGCACAGTCAGGAGACTAAGGTGGTAATTCTCAACTTCATCTCTTGGGCAGTAAACGGAAGGAACGGATTGTCTGTCTGTTACAGAAACCATCTGATTTCCGTTTCCATTGGTTTCAGTGGAATGGGTGGGTTCTATAATGGGCGGGTGACCTGCTCCGTCAGTTTAATGCTCAAGTGGTGATGGTGTAAATTACCCCCAATGCCGCACTAAGTTTTGACAATGTCCTTTCATTTCCCAATCCTGGATTTGAATCCCGGTCAGTCAGATGGGATGAAACTCTCTTTTCTCTAATGGCATTTGAGCAGTCTCACACTGTTCCTAATGGGCAGAAATCCACAATTAAGAACTGTGAATAAATTGATCCGATTTGGACAATTTCACAACTTTCATCAGCCTGACATAAGAGAAGGAAATGTCACTCTCCTGTAGTTTGATGTGCTCTCCTGCAGTTAGGCTTGAAACACACTGTTGGACTAGTATCTAGAGTGCTTGTAGGCCATTTTAAGTCAGTTTAGGAAGAATATGGGGAATCTGCTGCAAAAAACATTCAACTACTCCTTATCCCCTTTTCCCTCCCAACAGGCTGGCTCCATTCCATAATGCCAACAACTGTTCCCCAGTACATCAGTCATTGAGGAGGCAAATCTGCCACCTTGGGCCTTGTTGCACCAATACAAAAATGGTTTTATTAATTGAAAGGTAGCAAGCACAGATAACTGGGCTGGGAATATCCTCCGAGCTGCTGAGTCGGAAGCCCGATGGAAACTCCTGTTTACAAACTTTAATGGGGTTTCCGAAAAGTTACGGCAACGGATCAGGAGAAGCTCCAGTGAAATTGCCAGCCCTAGTAAATATAACCAGCCAGAATGCTCTCATGTACAGGAATGTATTCAATGCACAAAAGTTTTTCAGTAAACGTCCAACTGCAGCAATAAATCACGGAATAGATCAGTTAAAACTTTTACAAGGTTATCCTTACATTTTTTTTTTCTTTAATTTCGGCATTCTCAACAGAGGATCACCACCTTAACTGTTACGGTAACTGGATGAGTTCTTGAGGGCTACTGCATGAGCTGTTGTGGCTGTGACTGCATTATTATGAATTCAGGCTATTGTAAATAATTGTCTGACTTGCTGAAGTTCAGACCAGTAACAGTGTTAATACACTGTGCAGAGTGAAGAAAATGTTCCTTTGTACATAACCTGCCATTAATGTAAGCTTCTTGATACACCTTATTAGTGAACTACAATAACCGCTCATTGCTCACATTCTTCATCAGCGTTTCATTAATTTAATGACTTTTACCATAAACATTATTACCCTGTACCCGCCCAGCTCTGTTTTGTACTGTTGTGCTTTCATTTTTGATTTTATAAAGGCAACTTGCACGATCTGTGAAAGGATGTTGATGTAAAAATATTTCAATTCTTTCCGTGCAAAAGTAATTCTTTTTTGTTTCTGGGTCGTCAGGGTCCACCAGGGCCTCAAGGATCTCCAGGAATGCCAGGGCCAAAGGTAGGAAAGTCTTATTTCTTTTCCATGATTGACAGGGGGCTTTCTCAATAGTCACTGGGGATGGTCTCATTTTAATGACATAAACTGAAAAGGATGGTGCAGAGTGAAACTTGGTTTCCTGCTGTCAATGCTGTTTTTAGAGGAAGCAGATTTGTATCATAAGTGTTCATTTACGTGCGGCCAATGTGAGATGTACAGGTGGAACATGTGCACAGGTTTGCACATTTCTCATTAAATCTGTACAAGCTTGCTCAGAATACTGCTGGTTTATACAAAGTTCTATAAAGCAACTTTAGGGACTACATGCCAGCTTGCACAGCCCCTCTGTGACTGAGTGTTTCACTGTTTAAAAGAAGCCACTTTATTGGGACACCTAATGAAAATTACGTTTTTCTAACACCAGATAAGCCCCATGGCACTGGATATTTTTGTAATAAAGATAGAAAACAGAAAAATACTAATTCACAGCAGGTCAGTCAGCATCTGAAAGTGGAAAGACAAATTAACATTTCAGATGGGACCCTTTATCAGAACTGCCACAAAGCCTGATGTTGTAGCTCTAATGAAGGGTCTCACACAAAACACTAGCCTACCTTTCTCCATCAGCTTCTATCTGCAATGCCAGCTTTTCTGTTTTATAGCATTTACATTTTTCATCTCTAATAGAACATTTCAATACTTATTTAAATCCAGTATATTAGGAATCAGTAAACTGCCCCTTTCCAAGAAGTGTCCCTATTGCAGTATTATTCCTGATACCAGTGTCTCAGTCAAACCAAATTGTTCTATCTTGAAGTAAATAAAATAATGGCACCAGAGCAGGAGGATTGTACAAGTGTGGTGTAAGAGGAGATGGCGAGATTTAAGGAAGGATAACATAACCGTTTAGGTTTGTGCTAATTTGTTTTTAGGGTGTGGATGAGGCTGGCAAGCTGGTATTTATTGCATTCAAAGTCAATCACATAGTGTGGGACTGAATTCACCAGGTAGGAGTGGCAGGTTATCTTTGCGGAAGGGCATTAATGATACAGTTGACTTTTTACAACAATCCAGAAGTTTTAATGGTCACAGATGACCAAATGTATTAAATTCATTTTCACAACTTGCTGTAGCAGGATTATGGATTCACAACCTCTACGTTGCTAAGACAGTACCATAACCATTGGCTACTGTACCACTCGCTGTAGGAAATTTTAACCTCGAGCTAGACATAGCTAGATTTAATTTGCGAGTAAATAGCTTTGATTTTACATGTATAGAAACATAGAAACATAGAAAATAGGCGCAGTAGGCCATTCGGCCCATCGAGCCTGCACCACCATTCAATATGATCATGGCTGATCATATAACTGTCCTACCCCTTCCTGCTTTCTCTCCGTACCCCTTGATCCCTTTAGCCGTAAGGGCCACATCTAACTCCCTTTTGAATATATTGTGTTCCTAACACAGATGAGGCTGCACACAGGGAGGATAAAGTAACAGTGACCTCAGTCTTTAATAATACACTCCAGAATGAGGAACAGGCCTTAGGGGCTGGCTTATATACAGTGCTCCCAAGGGATGCTGGGATCCCTTGGGACTTCAGGGGATGAGCTCCCTGGTGGCGGAACATGGAAGTGCATGCTTTACAGATACACAACATCACTCCCCTCCCCAAAGTCAAGGTGAAACTATTTACAAGGTGAGGCGGTCGGGAGCCTTTCTTTCCCTGGTGAACCGCCTTGGTACAAATGTCTGTTCTGGTGTGTTGGCTGTGCCCTCGCTGGGCTGGCGTGTTGATGGCCCTGCAGGGCTGCTAGGTGAGCCTGGTCTTGCTGGGCTGTTGGGCGTGATGGGTTCGATTTCCTGGTCCGGCGTGGTGTCGTTGATCCTTTGGGTGTGTGTTGTGGGCTCGAAAAAGGTGGTGTCTGCTGTGGGTTGTTCAGGGCAGTCTGTGAACCGCAGCCTCGTTTGGTCCAGGTGCTTTCTGCAAATTTGGCCATTGTCTAGTTTGACTACAAACACCCTATTCCCTTCTTTAGCTATCACCGTGCCCGCGATCCACTTGGGACCATGTCCATAGTTTAGCACATACACAGGGTCATTCAGATCAATTTCCTGTGACACAGTGGCACGACCATCGTTTACATTTTGTTGCTGCCGCCTGCTCTCTCCCTGATCATGCAGGTTGGGGTGAACCAGCGAGAGTCTGGTTTTAAGTGTCCTTTTCATGAGTAGCTCAGCCGGGGGCACCC
Organism: Pristiophorus japonicus; assembly: GCF_044704955.1. Taxonomy (NCBI): domain Eukaryota; kingdom Metazoa; phylum Chordata; class Chondrichthyes; family Pristiophoridae; genus Pristiophorus; species Pristiophorus japonicus. The sequence continues at coordinate 222,460,531 of NC_091978.1, forward strand.
TTGTGAGCGAGTGGGATCTCGTGCGGTAGCTGAGCAGTACTCAGGACAGGCGGGTTTGGAGTGAGCCTTCTGTGACTCGTTTAAGGCTCTGTTTGATGGTTTGTACTGCCCGCTCTGCCTGCCCATTGGAGGCTGGTTTAAACGGGGCCGAGGTGACATGTTTGATCCCATTGCGGGTCATGAATTTTTTAAATTCGGCACTGGTGAAACATGGCCCGTTGTCACTGACCAGTATGTCAGGCAGGCCATGGATGGCAAACATGGCCCTCAGGCTTTCAGTGGTGGCGGTGGCGGTGCTTCCCGACATTATTTCACATTCAATCCATTTTGAAAAAGCATCCACCACCACCAGGAAGATTTTACCGAGAAATGGGCCCGCATAGTTGACATGGATCCTCGACCATGGTCTGGAGGGCCAGGACCACAAACTTAGTGGTGCCTCTCTGGGCGCGTTGCTCAACTGAGCACATACGCTGCATTGCCGTACACAGGACTCTAAGTCAGAGTCGATACCGGGCCACCACACGTGGGATCTGGCTATCGCTTTCATCATTACTATACCCGGGTGTGTGCTGTGGAGATCCGAGATGAATGTCTCCCTGCCCTTTTTTGGTAGTTCTATGGGGTTACCCCACAATAGGCAGTCTGCCTGAATGAACAGCTCGTCCTTTCACCACTGGAATGGCTTGATTAGCTCTTGCATTTCAACGGGGATGCTGGCCCAGCTCTCATGCAGTACATAGTTTTTTTACTAGGGACAGCAGAGGATCTTGGCTGGTCCAAGGCCTAATCTGGCGGGCCATGACAGGTGATTTATCATTTTCAAACACTTCCATAACCATCAACAAGTCTGCGGGCTGCGCCACCATCAACAAGTTTGCAGGCTGCGCCATTTCCACCCCCGTGGTGGGCAATGGTAGCCGACTGAGAGCATCCGCACAGTTCTCGGTGCCTGGCCTGTGGCGGATGGTATAGTTATATGCTGATAGCACGAGTGCCCACCTTTGTATGCGGGCTGAGGCATTAGTATTTATCCCCTTGTTTTCAGCGAACAGGGATATGAGGGGCTTGTGATCGGTTGCCAGCTCAAATTTGAGGCCAAACAGGTACCGATGCATTTTCTTTACCCCGAACACTCACGCTAATGCCTCTTTCTCAATCATGCTGTCAGCCCTCTCAGCCTTAGGCAAGCTCCTGGAAGCATAGGCGATAGGTTGCAACTTCCCCGCAACGTTAGCTTGCTGTAATACACACCCAACTCCGTACGACGACGCGTCACATGTTAGCACAAGTCTTTTACACGGGTTATACAATACAAGCAGCTTGTTGGAGCATAAAATGTTTCTGGCTTTCTCAAAAGCAATTACTTGTTTTTTCCCCCATAGCCAGTTCTCACCTTTGCGCAATAACACATGTAGGAGCTCTAAAAGGGTGCTTAACCCCGGTAGAAAGTTACCAAAATAGTTGAGGAGTCCCAGGAACGACCGCAGCTCCGTGACATTCTGCGGCCTGGGCGCGTTCCTGATAGCCTCTGTCTTGGCATCTGTGGGCCGAATACCGTCTGCTGCGATCTTTCTCCCCAAAAACTCCACTTCTGTTGCTATGAAGACGCATTTCAACCGCAGCCCTACGCGATCCAGTTGCTAGAGGATCTCCTCCAGGTTTTGTAGGCGCTCGGTGGTGTCCCGACCCGTGACCAATATGTCGTCCTGAAAGACCACCATGTGTGGTACCGACTTGAGTAGGCTCTCCATGTTTCTCTGGAAGATCGCTGCAGCCGACCGAATTCCAAACGGGCATCTGTTGTAGATGAACAGTCCCTTGTGCCTGTAGATGCAGGTGAGGCCCTTCGAAGACTCCTCCAGCTCCTGCATCATGTAGGTCAAAGTCAGGTCGAGCTTGGTGAATGTCTTGCCTCCTGCCAGCATCGCAAATAGGTCGTCTGCCTTAGGTAGTGGGTATTGGTCCTGTAGCGAGAAACGATTAATAGTTACTTTATAATCGTCGCAAATCCTGACCGTGCCATCACTTTTGAGTACTGGAACAATCGGGCTGGGCTACTCACTGAATTCCACTGGGGAGATGATCCCCTTGTATTGCAGCCTGTCCAGCTCGATTTCCACTCTCTCCCTCATCATGTGAGGTACTGCTCATGCCTTGTGGTGAATGGGTCATGCCTCTGGGACCAAGTGGATCCGCACCTTCGCCCCGGAAAGGTTTCCAATGCCTGGCTCAAAAAGGGAAGGAAATTTGTCAAGAACCTGTGATAGCGCTCGGATGTCATCTCAGTTCCAGCGGATTTTGCCCAGCCAGCTCCTTCCAAGCAGTGTGGGGCCATTGCCCGGGACAATCCAGAGTGGCAGTTCGTGCACCGTGCCCTCGTAGGTGACCTTGACCATGGCGCTGCCCAGGACAGTGATAAGCTCTTTGGTGTACATTCTCAGTTTCGTGTGGATGGGGCTCAGGGCTGGTCTGAATGCCTTGTTGCACCACAGTCTCTCAAACATCTTTTTACTCATGATGGATTGGCTAGCGCCAGTGTCCAGTTCCATGGCTACGAGTAAGCCATTCAATTTTACGTTGAGCATTATAGGTGGACATTTTGTCGAAAATGTGTGCACCCCGTGTACTTCAGCATCTGCCTCCTCTCTCTGAGGTTCGAAATTGCTTTGATCCACCATGGACCGATCTTCCTCTGCCACGTGGTGGTGAGCGGGTTTTGCAGAGCTTGCAGCTCGTTTGCAAGTTCGTTGGGGGTGCCCTATTGTTCCACAGCTCTTGTAAACATACCCTTTGAAGCGGCATGAATAGGCCGAATTGAAGACTCCACAACGCCAACAAGGTGTGAATTGCCTTGCATTCATCCTATGTTGGGGATTCTGAGTCATCTGGGTCACCTGAGGTCTGCTGGCAGTTGCAGACTCGTGGGTTCTGCCCTGTACATTTCTGCTCGCAAACACAGTTCCAGTTAATTTATGAACATTGCTAGAACTTGTGTGCTGAGAGATTTGTTTGGTATTATCACTGGTGAACATAAACGCCTGTGCTATCACAATGTCTTTACTGAGGGTTGGTGTCTCTACAGTCAAAAGTTTTCGTAGGATGGTCTCGTGGCCAATGTCCAGTACAAAAAAGTCTCTGAGCATTTGCTCCAGGTAGCCATCAAACTCACATTGTCCTGCAAGTCGCTTTAGCTCTGCGACGTAGCTCGCAACTTTCTGACCTTCAGATCACTGGCACGTGCAGAACTGATACCTCGCCATCAGCACGGTCCCCCTCGGGTTAAGATGCTCCCGAACCAGTGTACACATCTCCTCATACAACTTATCTGTGGGTTTCACTGGAGCCAGAAGACTCTTCATGAGGCTGTAAGTCGGTGCCCCGCAGACCGTGAGGAGGACCACTCTCCTTTTTGCAGCGCTTCCTTCTCCGTCCAGTTTGTTGGCTACAAAGTACTGGTCTAGCCGTTCGACATAGGCTTCCCAGTCCTCACCCTCTGAGAACTTCTCTAGGATGCCCACAGTTTGCTGCATCTTTGCATTGGATTCGTATTCTTGTCGCCAGTTATTGTGTTTCTAACACAGATGAGGCTGCACACAGGGAGGTTAAAGTAACAGTGACCTCAGTCTTTAATAATACACTCCAGAGTGAGGAACAGACCTTAGGGTCCGGCTTATATACAGTGCTCCCAAGGGATGCTGGGATCCTTTGGGACTTCAGGGGGTGAGCTCCCTGGTGGCGAAACATGGGAGTGCATGCTTTGCAGATACACAACAGAATATATCTAACGAACTGGCCTCAACAGCTTTCTGTTGTAGAGAATTCCACAGGTTCACAATTCTCTGAGTGAAGATGTTTCTCCTCATCTCGGTCCTAAATGGCTTACCCCTTATCCTTAGACTGTGACCCCTGGTTCTGGACTTCCCCAACATTGGGAAAATTTTTCCTGCATCTAACCTGTCCAATCCCGTCAGAATGTTACATGTTTCTATGAGATCCCCTCTCATTCTTCTAAATTCCAGTGAATATAAGCCTAGTCGATCCAGTCTCTCTTCATATGTCAGTCCTGCCATCCCGGGAATCAGTCTGGTGAACCTTCGCTGCACTCCCTCAATAGCAAGAATGTCCTTCCTCAGATTAGACCAAAACTGCACACAATACTCAAGGTGTGGTCTCACCAAGGCCCTGTACAACTGCAGTAAGATCTCCCTGCTCCTATTCTCAAATCCTCTCACTATGAAGGCCAGCATACCATTTGCTTTCTTTACTGCCTGCTGTATCTGCATGCCTACGTTCAATAACTGATGTATCATGACACCCAGGTCTCGTTGCACCTCCCCTTTTACTAAACTGTCACCATTCAGATAATAATCTGCCTTCCTGTTTTTGCCACTAAAGTGGATAACCTCACACTTAACCACATTATACTGCATCTGCCATGCAGTTGCCCATTTACCTAACCTGTCCTTGCAGCCGCCTAGCTTCCTCCTCGCAGCTCGCACTACCACCCAGCTTAGTGTCATCTGCAAACTTGGAGATATTATATTCAATTCCTTCGTCTAAATCATTAATGTATTTGTCAAGCATGATTTCCCTTTCATAAATCCATGCTGACTTGGACCGATCCTGTCACTGCTTTCCAAATGCACTGCTATTACATCTTTAATAATTGATTCCAGCATATTCCCCACCATCAATGTCAGGCTAACCGGTGTATAATTCCCTGTTTTCTCTCTCCCTCCTTTTTTAAAAAGTGGAGTTACATTAGCTACCCTCCAATCCATAGGAACTGAACCAGAGTCCATGGAATGTTGGAAAATGACCACCAATGCATCTACTATTTCTAGTCTGCATCCCAGAGTACTTCCTTAAGTACTCTGGGATGCAGACTATCAGGCCCTGGGGATTTATCGGCCTTCAGTCGCTTCAATTTCCCTAACACCATTTCCTGACTAATAAGGATGTCCTTCAGTTCCCCCTTCTCACTAGACCCTCGGTCCCCTATTATTTTCGGGAGGTTATTCGTGTCTTCCTTAGTGAAGACCGAACAAAAGTATTTGTTCAATTTGTCTGCCATTTCCTTGTTCCCATTATGAATTCACCTGATTCTGACTGCAAGGGACCTACATTAGTCTTCACTAATCTTTTTCTCTTCACATATCTATAGAAGCTTTTGCAGTAATTTTTTATGTTCCCTGCAAGCTTACTCTCATACTCTATTTTCCCCCTCCTAATTAAACCCTTGTCCTCCTCTGCTGAATTCTAAATTTCTCCCAGTCCTCAGGTTTGCTGCTTTTTCTGGTCAATTTATATGCCTCTTCCTTGGATTTAACACTTTTCCTAATTTCCCTTGTTAGCCACGGTTGAGCCACCTTCCCTTTTTTATTCTTACGCCACACAGGGATGTACAATTATTGTCGTGCCATTGCCTATCTGTCAACCCTTTAAGTATCATTCTCCAGTCTATCCTAGCCAATTCACGTCTCACACCGTCGAAGTTCCCTTTGTTTAAGTTCAGGACCCTAGTCTCTGAATTAACTGTGTCACTCTCCATCTTAATGAAGAATTCTGCCATATTATGGTCACTCTTCCTCAAGGGGCCCCGCACGACCAGATTGCTAATGAATCCTCTCTTGTTACACGAGACCCAGTCTAGGATGGCCTGCTCTCTAGTTGGTTCCTCGACATATTGGTCTAGAACTCCAGGAAATCTTCCTCCACAGTATTGCTACCAGTTTGGTTAGCCCAATTAATATGTAGATTAAAGTCACCCATGATAACTGCTGCACCCTTATTGCACGCGTCCCTAATTTCCTGTTTGATGCCATCCCCAATCTCTCTACTTCTGTTTGGTGGTAAGTACACAACTCCCACTAACGTTTTCTGCCCTTTGGTGTTTTGCAGCTCTACCCATATAGATTCCACATCATCCACGCTAATGTCCTTCTTTACTATTGAATTAATCTCCTGTTTAACCAGTAACGCTACCCCACCTCCTTTTCCTTCTTGTCTATCCTTCCTGAATATTGAATACCCCTGGATGTTGAGTTCCCAGCCTTGGTTACCTTGGAGCCATATCTCCATAATCCCAATTACATCATATCCGTTAATAGATATCTGTGCAGTATTATCTGTGCATTCATCTTATTACGAAGGCTCCTCGCATTGAGACTCAGAGCCTTCAGGCTTGTTTTTTTAACACTCTTTGTCTTTTTAGAATTATGTTGTAATGTGGCCCATTTTGATTTTTGCCCTTGATTTCTCTGCCCTCCACTCTTACTTTTCTCCTTCCTACCTTTTGCTTCTGCCCCCTTTTTACTTCCCTCTGCCTCCCTGCATATATTCCCATTCTCCTGCCTATTTAGTTTAAACCCTCCCCAACAGCACCAGCAAACACTCCCCCTAGGACATTGGTTCCGGTCCTGTCCAGGTGCAGACCATCCGGTTTGTACTGGTCCCACCTCCCCCAGAACCGGTTCCAATGCCCCAGGAATTTGAATCCCTCCTTTCTGCACCACTCCTCAAGCCACATATTCATCTGAGCTATCCTGCAATTCCTACTCTGACTAGCACGTGGCACTGGTAGCAATCCTGAGATTACTACCTTTGAGATCCAACTTTTTAATTCAACTCCTAGCTCCCTAAATTCAGCTTGTAGGACCTCATCCCGTTTTTTACCTTTATCATTGATACCTATATGTACCACGACAGCTGGCTGTTCACCCTGCCCCTCCAGAATGTGCTGCAGCCGCTCCCAGGCATTCTTGACCCTTGCACCAGGGAGGCAACATACCATCCTGGAGTCTCATTTGCGGCCGCAGAAATGCCTATCTACTCCCCTTACAATAGAATCCCCTATTACTATAGCTCTCCCACATTTTTTCCTGCCCTCCTGTGCAGCAGAGCCATCCCTGGTGCCATGGACTTGGCTGCTGCTGCCTTTCCCCGATGAGTCATCTCCTCCAACAGTACCCAAGGTGGTGTATCTGTTTTGGAGGGAGATGACCGCAGGGGACCCCTGCACTACCTTCCTTCCACTGCTCTGCCTGATGATCACCCATTCCCTATCTGCCTGTGTAACCTTTACCTGCGGTGTGACCAACTCACTAAACGTGCTATTGACGACATCCTCAGCATCATGGATGCTCCAGAGTGAATCCATTCGCAGCTCCAGTGCTGCAATGCGGTCTGTCAGGAGCTACAGCTGGATACACTTCCTGCACATGTAGTTGTCAGGGACACTGAAAGCCTGACTTCCCACATAGCACAGGAGGAGCATGACACGGGTCTGGGCTCTCCTGCCATGACTTAACCCTTAAATTAACCTAATTGGTAACAACACCAAAGGTTTCTTACTGATAAGAAAAGAAAAAGAAAAAGATTAAATACTCACCAATCCACCAGCCAATCACTTACCTGCTTGGCTGTGACGTCACACTTCAGTTTCTTTTTGCTTCTGTGTTTACCTTCTGTCCCTGCACCAGCTAGCTTCTCCTGCCTTTTGGATCCCTTTTATGGGCCTCGCTGCTCCCGACCTTCTCCGCTCCAACCTCCACTGCTTCTCCCGCCTTCTGAGCCCCTTTTATGGGCCTTGCTGCTCCCGACCTGCTCCGCTCCGACCTCTGCTTAAGACGCAATTTCTCCCATTTAATCGTTTCATCGTTTCAAGCTATGCTTCACAACCCAGTTTAGAATCCCAACAATTAGAGATTTCCAATTGTTCAAAAGAATCAAAAAGCCGTCTCGCCAGTTGCCCGCATTCTCCACTAATTGTAAGATTTCTTAATCTCTGGCGTTAAATTTGACAGTGAGACAATTCTTCTAAAATAACTGGAACAGTTTAACAGTATTTTATTAGAATTGTGTTAAAAGTGAGGACTTACTGCAGTAATTCACGAGAAGTTTTTTTTGCATTTCTTTTTATTCTGAACTACAGGGAGACATAGGGAATCCCGGGTCATCTGGAGTTGAGGGACCACAGGTACTGAAAACATCTTTTGTTTGATGGTTTTAATTCTTTCCCAATATTTCTAATAAACAGTTGTGAAGAATTTAATAAATTGCATTTTTCTATAGTGTTAAGTTACTCTGTTTATTTTCAGGGCCCTAAAGGTTATAAAGGTGACATTGGTGTTCCAGGAGACAAAGGAAGCATAGGCCTACCCGGATTATCTGTGAGTGTTTCAGATGCAGTTAAAGTTATCATGAAGAAATGTTATAACAGATTTAAATACTTTGTACTGAGAGAGTAGTACGAGCTCCAAGATAATTCACTTGGTAAGTGCATTGGGCCGGATTTTCAAGAGGTTTGCGACCGGGTTTTTGCCGCGATTTGACCCTCCGTGGCGTAAACCCGGTCGCAAGGCCCCGGGCGGGATCCTCGGGCACCTGTTTGCGGCGGCGCTTCCAAGTACCACCGGGGAGCGGTGCGCCGACATGCAACGACTCAGATTGCGTTTGCAATCGAGTTTCGGCACTCTCCCGACCCGTACGCCGCGCCCAGAATAGCGACAGGTCAAACCTGTCGCCGCATCCCTGTCGGCAGCGGTAAGTCAGAAAACCTGCAAAAAAGGTAAGTTAAAATGTTTATTTTTTAATTATTTTGCAGCAATTAGATAGTTAAGGGTCCTGTAAATGTTTTTGGAATGTTTTTCGGAATGTTTTATTCCCCCTCCCAAGGCCTCCCTCGCAGCGCTCTCGGCCCCGGACTAAACCGATGAGGCCGAAAGTTCGGGCCGAAAGCGGTCGCGCAGCGCAAACGGTAAGTTTCACGTATCGCTACCGTTTTTGCCGAAAAACCCCGAAAGCCGAAAATCCGGCCCAATTTATTGTGTAAACCCTGAAGAAGATCCCAGGTTTTGTGTTGAATTAGCTGATCTCAAGCAAGCCAGCAGTAGGAGTGCTACAATTGGCCTCAGCATCCCTAGGATAAGGAGACCGACAATCAACCCCTCTTTTGACTGTAATCTAATATCACAGGTGTGTGCCCATCAGGTGAGCAAAGGATCAGGTTCAGCCTTGGAGTTCAATAGCTAAATAAATACAGTTAACTCCACAACTGCTTGTTGTTTAGTGGAATCACTGCAATACAAAGATCTCTACTGATCACCTCATTTGTGGTAACAAGCCCAACAGCATCAGGATTACAAAACATAGTCACAGAACTTGGCTATTCAGTCTTTCAAGCCTACTCCACCATTTTGTTAGTCATGAGATTTATTTTTACGTTTCAGTTCCTCAATCCTTTCTCCGTATTTCTTAATACTCTTGCTTCTCCAGTAAATAGCTGTCTATCTTTTGAGCACCTTGGTTGATTTTTACGATGACCTTCTGGGCAGTGCATTTCACATTCTCACAACCCTTTTATGAAGAATTGTTTTCTGGATTCAATTTTAACCAGTTTAGTTCTAATTTTAATACTATGTCCCCATGTTCTAGCATTCCCTAGTTGAGGAGAGAGATATTGCTATCTACATTGGCCCAGAAACTGCGGGTCGCGGCATAGCTCCCGAGTTTGCCACGGGCCTGTGAAAAGAATGCACACCTACCTGATGGGGCCCTCCTTTGTAAACTTGCTCTCTGACACTGTGTATGGAAGGCAGGGTAATGGCCCACGGATCCCAGGGATGCAGCCTGTGCGGAAGCGTACCTGGGATCATGTGGGCCTGGTCCTCCAATCAGGAAACAGAAATACATTTTACATCATTTCAGAAGGGAATCCCATAATCAGATTTAATAACAATTACTTTACAGGATTGGCATTTAATTCCTAATTAGCTTTGTTCCACCAACTTCACGACATTTTAGTTCTGTTGGTAAAAATTTAATTTTGCTGATAATAACTATTGATATAATTAAAACTCCAATCTTTGCAGAAACAAAAAAACTCATGTGATACAATTAAACATAATGAAAATAGTTAAAACATGCCTGAGGGATCGTTTTACGCTGATGCAAACAGGCCGTTCACCTGTTTGCATCAACTGTAAAATTTCCCGACATAATTGCTGGGCAGTTGCTGGGAAATAGCCCAACTCTGTGGATCATCTGATTTACGCAGAAATCCGGAACTTGCGGCCATTTCAAAGGTGGTACGATGGCACAAATTCCAGCCCATTGTCAATTCCCTTCATTATTTTAGACAACTCAATCAGATCATCCTTAATTTCCTAATTTTTAGGGAATAAAGGCCAAATTTACACAATTTCTCATCATAGCTAGAACCCTTCATCCCAGCTATCTTCCTGGTGAATCATCACTGACCCTCCATCCATCCAAAGGCAGTATATTCTTCTGGGTTGTCCAAGGCTGAAGAGAGTTTCCATATAATTTAAGTCATACTTCCTTGCTTTTATATTCTAAACCTCCTGTGATGAACCCAGCATCCCATTGAAATAGAAAAGGGAAACAGAATATTCCATAATTAAGCCATATTATGTTCAGCTATCTCAGTTTGTAGCACCATGCCTCTGAAACAGAAGGTTGTGTCACTCCAGAACTCAATCGAGGCTAACATTTCAGTGCAGTACTAAGGGAGTGCTGAATTGTTGGAGATACTGTCCTTTTGTTGAATGAAAGATTAAACATTTGCTTGTTCCCGTATTTCAGGTGAATGTTAAAGATTCCATGCACTATTCAAAAAGAATAAACATTGTCCATGAGCTTTTAAACTACTTTTCTTTGGGTTGAAATGGAATAATTTGGGGAGTTAAGTCTTCACATGTTCATTCACAATTTGGTTGTAACTCTTGACTTTGGTTTGTACAGGGCGTTAATGGAGAAAAGGGAGAAAAAGGAGAGAAAGGAGACCATGGGTTATCTGGTCCACAAGGCTCTTCAGTAAGTTCTTCAAAATTAGGTATCCTGATCATCATTTCATATAGTAAAGGAGGACATGTCTGAGATACATTACACGTTGTCAAACAAGACACCACTATACTGCTTTAATACTAAAGAATGTGGGATTCTATGGATATTCTTACATTGCACATTGTATGGATAGGAATATTTAATAATTCTTTGATATGGAGATAGTCTCTTATTACTGTCTTAACAAGTATCCTGCTGGCTCACAAACCTTCAGGAAGAACAGGTTTATTGGAGGAAAAATTGTGTAACTGAAGTAAATAAAATGGCGTCCAGTTACAAGATAACTGGTTCAGTAATAGCAAATGCACAGGCCATTTCTGTCTCAGTTGGTAGTACTTTTCCAGGGTTTGATTGCTCCAGATCAGCCCACTGGCCAATCTGTGTAATGAGTGGAACAACTCTGGGATACAGGCATAACTGACATCAGCTAAATGGCTCTAGAACGAAGGAAACTCAACACGGTAGGTCCTTTTGAAGATTTTTATGATGGGGAACAAATACAGATGTTCGCATATTTTCTCCAGATAAGCACTGAAGGAAGTACTTCAAAAAGAAAGTACTCCACCTACTTCTGTTTTAACTGCATTGAAAACTAGAAATTAAAGTGGCCACAACAGCCTAGTACACCATCCAGTTCTTGCCTTAACCAGTTCTTATAATCCAACATCTTGAAATCAATCATTGTTTCCATTAGTCTCTCCTAATTTATTGAGATCAGCAAAAGACTGCTCCAGTCTTTCGTGTGTCTGCTTCAATCCCAGCTTCTGTTTCTGACACATGCTGCCAGATCAGCTTCCCATGTTTTGACAGGCAAGTTACTTTTTTATTAAATATTAAAGTTTACTTTTAAACTTTAATCTCATTGGTAGTAGCAGCTGCTTTGCTCAGGTGCTCTAGCTTGTTGCTCTCACTTTCACCACCACCGCTCTGGGCTGCTTCTTCCCATTCCTGCAGGCTCAGCTTTGTGGCCTTCCTGGGCCTGCTCTCCCTTCTAGTTTAGAGCCCACAAACTTGATGCTCCCGTTCCTGCTGGCTTGGGACACTTGGCCTTGCCAATGCAAATGGAGTTTGAAAAACTAGGGCGAATTTGCAAAAAGCGCACCAATAATTTGATCATCTTTATTATTTGTCTATTGCATTTCAAGGATTTTGAATATTTGGCCTGGGGAGAACATAAGAACATAAGAATTAGGAACAGGAATAGGCCATCTAGCCCCTCGAGCCTGCTCCGCCATTCAACAAGATCATGGCTGATCTGGCCGTGGACCCAGCTCCACTTATCCGCCCTCTCCCCGTAACCCTTAATTCCCTTATTGGTTAAAAATCTACATTCAATGAGCTAGCCTCAACTGCTTCCTTGGGCAGAGAATTCCACAGATTCACAACCCTCTGAGGAGAAGAAATTCCTTCTCAACTCGGTTTTAAATTGGCTCCCCCGTATTTTGAGGCTGTGCCCCCTAGTTCTAGTCTCCCCGACCAGTGGAAACAACCTCTCTGCCTCTATCTTGTCTATTCCTTTCATTATTTTAAATGTTTCTATAAGATCATCCCTCATCCTTCTGAACACCAACGAGTAAAGACCCAAGCTTTTGGATTAATTTATATTACGGCATTGCTATGAAGTTAGATTCAATCTACAAGGGGTTAACTTCTAGAAACATATAAACTATCATGGATGTTGATTAAGGTCCATTAGCTGGATTACCAGTCAAAGTAATTAACAAACTTGTGTTTGCTGCATGCCAGATTAGTTTTTTTTTACGGAGTAACTATTTGTACTAAGTCTCCCTTCTGCACATGTGTCTCCTGACGCGTGCGCAGAAGTGAGTTAGGACAAATATCACTGTCTCCGACCCCCACCCCCCCTCACCCAACGAAATTCCTACTAACCCTTTTCTGCACGTGTCCAACACCACGTTGCCAACGACCATCCAGCAGTAGCCCCGAGGCCCGAGCAGCCGAACGCATCCGCCGAGCCACTGAGCCATCCACCACGCCGAACCCCGAGCCCCCCGCAGTGCTGAGCCCAGAGTGGACCTTGGGCCCCGAGCCCCCCGCAGTGCTGAGCCCAGAGTGGACCTTGGGCCCCGAGCCCCCCGCAGTGCTGAGCCCAGAGCCCCCCGCAGCGCTGAGCCCAGAGCCCCCCGCAGCGCTGAGCCCAGAGCGGGCCCTGAGCCCCCCGCACTGCTGAGCCCAGAGCGGACCATGGGCCCCGAGCCCCCCCGCAGTGCTGAACCCAGAGCAGGCCCCGAGCCCCCCGCAGTGCTGAGCCCAGAGTGGACCTTGGGCCCCGAGCCCCCCGCAGTGCTGAGCCCAGAGCCCCCTGCAGCGCTGAGCCCAGAGCGGGCCCTGAGCCCCCCGCAGTGCTGAGCCCAGAGCGGACCATGGGCCCCGAGCCCCCCCGCAGAGCTGAGCCCAGAACAGGCCCCGAGCCCCCCGCAGTGCTGAGCCCAGAGTGGGCCCCGAGCCCCCCGCAGTGCTGAGCCCTGAGCGGACCGTGGGCCCCGAGCCCCTCGCAGTGCTGAGCCCAGAGTGGGCCCCGAGCCCCCCGCAGTGCTGCGCCCTGAGCGGACCGTGGGCCCCGAGCCCCCCGCAGTGCTGAGACCTGAGTGGGCCCTGAGCCCCCCGCAGTGCTGAGCCCAGAGTGGGCCCCAAGCCCCCCGCAGTGCTGAGCCCTGAGCGGACCGTGGGCCCCGAGCCCCCCGCAGAGCTAAGCCCAGAGTGAGCCCCGAGCCCCCCACAGTGCTGAGCCCAGAGTGGGCCCCAAGCCCCCCGCAGTGCTGAGCCCTGAGCGGACCGTGGGCCCCGAGCCCCCCGCAATGCTGAGACCTGAGCGGGCCCTGAGCCCCCCGCAGTGCTGAGCCCAGAGTGGACCCCAAGCCCCCCGCAGTGCTGAGCCCTGAGCGGACCATGGGCCCCGAGCCCCCCACAGCACCACAAGCGGTGGGGAAAGCGAGAAACGGGGAGAGAGAGCTTGGAGGGAGAGAGAGTGGGAGAGAGAGCGCTTGGGGGGAGAGAAAGAGCTTGGGGGGGTGGGAAGAGAGATGCAGATTGGGGGAATCAGAGGGGAGAAAGAGAACTCAGAAGACGGATCACGTTCTTCCTATCCCCTGGTGCGTGCAAGCTCGGTGTGTGTGTTACAAGGGGTATCGTTGGGGTGGATGAAATCCAGAAGTCATGACACTGTCACTGTTCACTTCATACCCAATAAACCTGTTAACAATCTGCACACAATGTCTGCCCCATCTATGAGGGGAGTGGGGGGCAGGGGAGGGGGGGTAAGATCTTGCGCTTGGGTAAGGGACTTCAGCTGGGGGAGGAATGCACTTGCACTGGGGTAAGAGACTACTGCTGTGGGAGGCAGCACATGTGCTGGGGTAAGGATCTTCAGCTGGTGGAGGGATGCACTTACGCTGGAGTAATGGTCTTTGGCTGGAACTTGGTGACTTTTGGGGAGATGGATCGAATTACATATTGGAAAGTCACTCAGAACTTAGGCTGGGCGGTTCTAGTTACAGATTCCAGAGGAGCTTCAGGTTGTGGCTTATTCTCCAAGGGGACCAATCAGCAATAGGTCATGTGAAAATGGAGAGCCAATCAGAGAAACGGCTGCCTTTCAGTTAGTACAAATAAACGCATCCTTTTTTTGTTAGTTCCTGGGATGTGGGCATCGCTGACAAGGGCAGCATTTATTACCCATCCCTAATTGCCGTTGAGAAGGTGGTGGTGAGCCGCCTTCTTGAACCGCTGCAGTCCATGTGGTGAAGATTCTCCACAGCGTAGTTAGGGAGGGAGTTCCAGGATTTTGACCCAGTGACGATGAAGGAATGGCGATATATTTCCAAGTTAGGCTGGTGTGTGACTTAGAGGGGAGCTTAGAGGTGATGGTGTTCCCATGCGCCTGCTGCCCTTTTCCTTCTAGATGGCAGAAGTCATGGGTTTGGGAGTGCTGTCATCAGTAATGTTAGAATGGCTTCCACTCAGAGGACAGGAAGAGTCCAATGAAACATTCAATGAAATTTCCATGGTCTTCCACGAATGGTGCAGGTGACAGTTTTGATTGACAGCTTGATGGACCAATCCTCAACACAGAGAGCTGAAGTGGGGTCACCGATTAAGGCTTTGGCTTTTTTCTCTCTGTGGGACAAAAAATGAATTGTGCTGCAGCCAGTTTGAAACAGTGAGTGGGGCAGGGAGGTTTTGCTTTCTCTCGAGATTGAGGTATGGAGAAACGCTGCCTATAACAAGATTATTGCCAGCTAGTATCAGGGATTTATAGACAGTAGTCCATTAACAGGGGTGCAGCGGAAGGCTTTGTTATTTTCCATGTTACAAGGAACAATGTATAATAGGTGAAATTTCACTGAAAACTGTATTCTGATCATTCATGCTGCAGGTAAAATGAACCACGTTGTTGGTTTGCAGTTGGTCGCATCTCACTCGAGTAGTTAACAGTCCATCTTCCAGAAGATAGGCAAAATAAACATCGGGCATGTGTGAGGTCACAGAGTTCAGTACACACAGAATGAGGACTCTGAATATTACAGCACCTGGAGCCATGTTATTATGTAGCTAGATCGTAGGTAGTAAAGGTGCACATCAGATCATAGGAGCACAGAGTCCACTTAGAGTGTTCGAAGATGCCAAACCCAAGGGAATGTCTCATGCATTTCTGAAATGTTGAATTTTCTCAGTATTTTTAATAAAATCAAAATGCACCATGGCCTTTGTAAAAAAAACACAAAGAAAAAGAAATATATAAAAATATGTCTATTTTGTTGATTGAAGAATGTACCACAGCAGAGTTCAGAATACACAACAGGAATAGAGCTAATCCTCAGGATCTAGTGCTTCATTGACTTTGGCAGAACCATATCAACCTAAACCCAACCTCCAACTTCCAAAGTAAACTTGCTGAAACCTGCCCATCTACTTGAGCCCAGCATAAAGTAAGGTTTGAGGTAGGTTTCATACGAATTAATTTGAAGGTAGCCCTTTATAAAGAATACACGATTTTGCTGCTACATCTGACCATTCCGCTTTGCACATCCATTCTGTTTTGGACAATCTGGCCTAGACTGGAGGTGTTGGTGCTGGCTGTTAAGGATCCTCACCTGATACCCGATCTGCCAGTTCCACGTTTACCGTTCCGCTTACCAGCCTGTGTTAATTACGACCAGCTGACCAAGCGTTCACAAGCAGGAAGGAGGCTCCAACAGCGTTATTTAAAGGGATCATCAACAACTTACAACTGACATGCTTGTTCAGTTTGGCTGGCTCTATGTAACTTTTTGCAACTCTTGCAGCTTTCTAAACTTGTTTCAAGCTCCTACGGTGACGGAGGTTGCAAGTGGAGAACACCTTCATTCACATTTAAAGGCTTCTGCTCACAACACTTGCTCACAGTCACAGGGGCTCTACTGGCAGTCCCCCTCGTGCTCGAGTATCTTCGGGAGAGGGAGCAGAGGCAGCGAAGAGGAGAAGATACGTGCCGAGGGAGGAGGAGGAAAGCCAGGAGGGCTTTTTTTTTTATTTCAAAATATACTTTATTCAAATAAAAATGTGCACAATACATTGGAAGGCAGTTCAGTACATTTGGATGCGGTCAGCAATTACATACAATACATTTGGATGCTAACGGCAGTTCCGTTCAATAGATTTGCTTGCTTTACATTTCAAGGTACATTTCAGTACAATCCAGGATACATTGTAATACAGTCATCATATTGCTTTACTAGTGGCACTATACAGTACACGGAATGGGTGAGGGTAGAGTTACATTTCTTTGCAACATACATTACTAAACAGAACTTGCATTATACATGGCACTGCATAGGTTTTTTCATATCATGGTGCTCTATGTATAGAGTTTACAAGTTAAGCCCGAGGGGAGTTTTATACTGATTCCAGCCCCTGGGTTTATCGTGACGGAAGGGCTTTAAACTGTGGCTCTTCCCCATCGTGCCTTTGCGGCGACTTCGCCAATTTTTAGTGCGTCCCTCAGCACCTACTCCTGGATCTTGGATTGCGCCAGTCTGCAACGTGGACATCTCCTTGCTCTGGAAGACCAGCAAGTTTCAGCAAGACTAAAGTGCATCTTTCACCGAGTTGATGGCCTTCCAGCAGCAGATGATGTCTGTCTCGGTGTGTGTCCCTGGGAACAGCCCGTAGAGCACAGAGTCCTGTGTTACGGTGCTGCTTGGGATGAACCTCGACAGCAACCACTGCATCTCCATCCCGACCTGCCTTGCAAAGGGGCAATCCCAAAGGAGATGGATGACTGTCTCGTCCGCACCACAGCCAACTCGGGGGCAGAGTGCCGTGTCTCTAAAACCCCGGCTGTGCATGAAGGATCTGACGGGTAGGGCCCTCCTCACCGCCAACCAAGCTACGTCTTGGTGCTTGTGTGAAAGCTCTGCCAGACGAGTTCGACAGTCTGCTCGGGGAACCACCCGACAGGGTCCACCCTCTCCTTTCGTAGGGCGTCCAGGACCTTACGTGCCGACCACTGCTTTATGGCCTTGTGGTCAGGGGTTTTTTCCGAAAAACTTTTCCACAAAGGACAGGTGGACAGGCATGGTCCAACTGGTGGGGGCATTTCGCGGCAGCGTGGCCAGACCCATCCTTCGCAACACCGGGGACAGGTAGAACCTCAGCACGTAGTGACACTTAGTGTTTGCGTACGGGGAGTCGGTGCACAGCTTGATGCAGCCGCACACAAAGGTGACCATCAGGATGAGGGCCACGTTAGGAACATCCTTTCCTCCTTTGTCCAGAGATTTGTACATCGTGTCTCTGCGGACACGGTCCATTTTGGACCTCCAGACAAAGTGGAAGATGGCCCGGGTGACTGCCGCAGCACAGGAGCGTGAGATGGGCCAGACCTGCGCCACGTACAACACCACCGAGAGCACCTCACTCCTGATGACCAGGTTCTTTCCTGTGATGGAGAGGGAGCGCAGCTTCCACCATCCCAGTTTTTGTTTCACTTTGCCGATACGCTTTTCCCAGTTTTTGGCGCACGCCTCGTCCGCTCCAAACCATATTCCCAACACCTTCAGGTAATCTGGCTTAACGGTGAAGGGAATAAAGGATCGGTCGGTCCAGTTGCCAAAGAACATGACCTCGCTTTTGCTGTGATTGACCTTCGCTCCCGAGGCCAGTTCAAACTTGTCACAGATTGTGAGCAATCTGCGGACTGACTGCGGATCCGAGCAAAAGATGGTGACGTCGTCCATGGACAGGGAGGTCTTGACCTGAACGCCTCCGCTGCCTGAGATCGTCACCCGTCTAATGCTCGCATCCTTCCTGATGGACTCGGCCAAGGGTTCGATACAGCACACAAACAAGACAGAGGAGAGGGGACAGCCTTGCCTGACTCCAGACCTAATCGGAACGCTTTCAGTTTCCCACCCATTGATTAGAACTGTGCTACTGATGTCTGTGTAGAGCAGTTGGATCCAATTGCGGATACCTTCCCCAAACCCCATCTTGGAGAGCACATCCATCAAGTACGTGTGCAATATCCTGCCAAAGGCCTTCTCCTGGTCCAAGCTGATTCAACAGGTGTCCACCCTCCTGTCCCGCACGTAGGCGGTCGTGTCTCTGAGTAGCGCGAGGCTATCAGAGATCTTCCTGCCGGGGACTGCGCAGGTCTGGTCCGGTTGGATCACCAGCTCCAGAGCAGACTTGACCCTGTTTGCAATGACCTTTGACAGGATCTTGTAGTCCACATTGAGCAGCGAGATCGGCCGCCAGTTTTTGATTTCCTCCCTATCCCCCTTCTGCTTGTAGATGAAGGTGATGATGCCTTTCCTCATTGATTCTGACATACTGCCGGCCAGAAGCATACCCCCGTACACTTCCAGCAGGTCTGGGCCCATCCAGTCCCACAGAGCCGAATACAATTCGACCGGTAAGCCTTCGCTTCCGGGAGTTTTACTCGTCACAAGGGACCAGACGGCCTTTGTCATCTCGTCCAGAGTTAGCGGGTGGTCCAGATTCTCCCACTCGCTGTCGTCTAAGACCTCTGAGATAGACGACAGGAAAGACAGGGAGGCCACACGGCCTGTGGGCTTGACATTGTACAGCCCGGCATAGAAGGATTTGCTGATCCTCAGCATGTCGGGCTATGAAGACCTCACAGAATCATCTTCTTCCTTTAGGCTGCTGATCACAGAGCTCCCCGTGTACCTTTTGGAAGAAGAAACGCGAACACGTCTCATCCTGCTCGACGGAGCGGAAAATGATTTTGGAGGACTCTGAGGCAAAGAGCGAGGCTTGCTGGCCCTTCACCTCTTGGAGTTCCTCCGCGACATCGACCCCCATCGACTGCAGCAGGAGCAGGTTTTGCATACTCTTCTGGAGTTGGGATAATTCCCTCTGTCTCCCTCTCGCCCCCTGAACACCTTTGAGGATGAAGAACCTCTTGATGTTTGTCTTGATTGTTTCCCACCAGTGCATCGGGGAATCACAGAGGGGTTTTACGGTTCTCCAACCTTTGTAATCCCTCGTGAGTTCAACGTTTTCCGGGGTCAACAGTTTCACGTTGAGCTTCCATATCCCCTTGCCAACTTTCTGATCTTCCTGTGGGAGGCAGTCGGCCAGTAGGAGGCAGTGGTCAGAGAAGAACACCGGCATGACGTCGGTGGGTCTGACCTTGAGCATGTGGGACACAAACAGGAAGTCTATTCTGGAACGGACAGACCTGTCTGGTCTCGACCAGGTGTATCTGCGCGGTGCTCCATCTGCAGGGTTGCTGAAGACGTCGCACAGTTTGACATCTTTTACCACGTCCATCAGGAGTTTGGATGTGGTGTCCAGTTTGCTGTCGGCTCTGCTGGATTGTCCAGCCGCATCGATGATGCAGTTGAAATCACCGCCCAGAACGACCGGTCTGGATGTCGCCAGCAGCAGTGGGAGCTGCTGGAGTATGGCCAGCTGCTCGCTTCTGAGAGGCGAGGCATACACGTTAATTAGCCTTAGAGGAACATTTTTATACAATACATCTGCTACGAGGAGGCGGCCACCCACCACCTCCTTAACTTCAGTGATGGTGAAGTGGCCTCCCCGCAGCAGAATGACCAGACCGGAGGAACGGCAATCGTTGCCTCCTCACCAAACGGATGGTCCGTGGGACCACCATTGCGACCACTGCCGGTAACTGCTGAAGTGCGGCAGGCCGCACTCCTGCAAGAATAGCAGGTCTGCCTTGACCTTGGCAAGGTACCCAAAGGTGGAAACACATCGCGTAGTTGACTTAATGCTACGCACGTTAATGGATGCAATCTTTAAGCCCATTTTTAAATTGGTGGTTACAGTCCAAAAATTACATTTAGATCACGCAGTCCTTTGGCCCTGTGGCCTGTTCCCGTATACATAGGTTAACTTTAAACTTTTCTACTGCACCTTGGCTGAGATATGGGTTGCCCTCTGCCTTGGGGATGGTTCGACCAGGGGACGCCAACAGTGTGGACGGGGGGTCCTCCATGTCAACTGGGCTGCCCTCACCTGCTGTTGGTTGTTCCTTGTGTGCATCCCCTGTGGTGTCGTCGCTCACAGCGTTCTGGAGTTGGGGTGCATCGGTCACTTCGTCGCTCCCAGAGATCCAGAGCGGGGGTGCATTGGTGGCTTCGTCGCTCCCGGAGATCCGGAGCTGGGTTTCATCCGTTGCTTCGGGAAATCCGGAGCAGGGGTGCATCGGTGACATCACTGCTCCCGGGGTTCCGGAGCTGGACTGCGCTGGTCGCATTGACGTGTTGCCTCTTCTTCTGCTGGTGGTGGTAGTGAGGGCTTTTGCCTCGCCCTTCGTCATTGGATGAGCTGCAGCCACTGCTGTCCGTCATGGACGGTAGCCGTCTTTTGCCTCTCATTTCTGCAGGAGGCCCCTTTTCCTTTGACTTGCAGGCCGCCTTCTTCTTGTTGAGCTGCCATTCCTGTTTTCCTTCTGCTTCTGCTCCCTCCTCTTCCATGGACTCGGTGTCTCGGAGGGCGGGGGGGGAAGTTTCACCGCTGGGTGCTAGTGTCTGGCGGCTTGCCATGGCATTGCCTACCTCCTCTCGGTCAGTGTCGACTAGGGCAGTGGTGTGTTTGCACGGTGTGTTGGAGAGGAGGGCGGTGTCGGTCTCCTCTTGGGTGTTGCACTCCTCAGCTTTCTCCTCACGTGTCACCATGTTCTTTGCCGCCTGCGCATAGCTGAAATTCCGCTTGGGGCAGGCCTTGTATAGATGTCCAGCCTGACCACAAAGGTTACAGCATTTGCTCTCTTTACAGTCGTTTGTCTGGTGTCCTTCCTTCTTGCAGTTGCGGCAAATGATTGCTTTGCAGGAGGGCTTGCAACAGAAGGCCTTCAGAGAGACTTCAGAGAACATTAGTCTGACCTCCACTTAAGCGAGGACAGTGTATTAGGAAGCTCCGCTTCACCAAGGAGGTGGTCACAGAACTCTGCCACCTCCTGCAACCAGACCTGCAGACTGAGAGCAGGGTGACCACAGCTCTCCCAGTGGCCCTCAAGACCCTAAATTGTTTCGTCATCAGATCCTTTCAGTCTGGAGCAGGAGACATAACTAACATCTCACAGTTCGCAGTCCATTGCTACATCTGGGATGTCACAGAGGCTCTTTACACCAGAAGAAGGGACTACATGGTCTTCTCTCTGAGCAGAGAGAAACAGGCTGAGCACGCATGTGGTTTTGCCAGGATAGCGGGCTTCCCGATGGTGCAGGGCACCATCGACTGCACACTCGTGGCTTTGCAGGCGCCGTATACCAATTGTGAGATCTTCCGTAACTGCAAAGGCCACCACTCACTTAATGTGCTGTTGTTGTGTGACCACGCCCAATGATTCCTGATGGTCAATCCCACCATCCTGGCAGTAGTCATGATTCCATCATCCTCCGCCAGACCAGTGTGCCAGCAATCTTCCAACCACCACATCAAACCAAAGGGTGGCTGCTCAGAGACAATTGCTATCCGTTCTGCACCTGGCTCATGACTCCCCTCCGAAACCCCATCACTCATATAATAAGAGCCATGCTGCCACCAGGAACATCTTCGAGCAGACCATCGGACTGCTGAAGCAACAGTTCCACTGCCTTGACCGCTCAGGAGGAGCCCTCCAGTACTCGGTGGAATGGGTGTTCCATATCATGGAGGTCTGCTGCATCCTCTACAACTTGGCTATCATGAGGGCGCAGTTCTTGCTGGCAGAGATTGCAGAACCACCTCAGGAAGAGGATGAGGGAAAGGATTACATAGGATATATGGCACAGAAACAGGCCATTCGTCCCAACCAGTCCATGCCGGCATTTATGCTCCACTCATACCTCCACTCGTCTTTCCTCATCTAACTTTATCAACGTAACCCTCTATTCCCTTCTCCCTCAATGCTTGTCTAGCCTCCCCTTAAATGCATCTATACTGTTCATTTCCACCACTCCCTGTGGTGGAGAGTTCCACATTCTCACCACTCTCTGGGTGAAGAAGTTTCTTCTGAATTCCCTATTTGATTTCTTGGTGACTATCTTATATTGATGGTCTCCAGTTTTGCTCTTCCCCACAAATGGAAACACTCTCTTGTGGGGAAGATTTTGGGGCATTTACGGCTTGTTAGCGCCCCCCCGACGGGCACAAACGACTTTTCACCAGGGTACGACACCGCTACTGACTCTCACGAAGTTCCGTGGGCGGTTATGGTAACCCGTAGTACCCCGCTATGAAGCGCCGGCGATGACGACACCATCACCATACACAATGACCCGCTTTCAGCCCGGACCAAAAACCCAGTAGCACAGTAGAAAAAATTAAAGGGGAGATGAGCCAGGAAAAAATAAATGGTCATCTTACCATTCTTGTTTGTCGATCGTGGGGTATTTTGTGCTGCACTTTCTCCCGTGGACGGTGCCCCGAATACAGGTCGCAGGGCGGGACCTCCGCGCCTGGTGTTACCGAATTTCGCGGCCTCTGACCCTACTGTATGGAAACATTTCATAAATTTAAACACCTCTATTAGGTCACCCCTCAGCCTTCTCTTTTCAAGAGAAAAGAGACCCAGCTTGTTCATCCTTTCCTGATGGGTACACCTCGCATTTCGGGTATCATCCTTGTAAATCTTTTTTGCACCCTTTCCAGTGCCTCTATATCCTTTTTATAATATGGTGACCAGAATTGTGAACAGGAGGAGGAAGAGGAGCAAGAGCAAAAGGAGGAGGAGGAGGCGGAGGAAGAGAAGGAGTCAGGCAGCAAATCCCTCTTCTGCATGGGCTTTCCATGAACACCTCATCAGACTCCGATTTGAGTGCTCACCCCGGTTGCTCACCACATCCCCATCAACCACAGCCCTTCTTCTGTGCTGTAAATTTCTATGATTCGATCCCCATCCTGCCATCCCTCTGTCACGGAACATCACAGCGTCTTCCTAGACACAAAGCTGAAATGAGAGCCACCACAAAACAAACATTCCAAACAAAATTAATACATTTATAATTATTCAATTTACATTTCAATATGAACTAATCACCTTAGTGCAATCCCTTAGTGCCTGTCACTAGTGTGCCCTCTCCGACTCTGAAGCTCCTATGCACTGCTTCCCCCAGTGGCTGCAGCACGGCTGGTGGAAGGCTGCTGAGTTTTCGTGGGGCCTTGCAGGGCGACCTCGACCAGCTGTGGACCTAGAAGGCCCGGCTATAGATTGCAGCACCTTGGCATGGACGGCAGCAGTCTGATCTGGCAGTCTGACAGGCAGCGGCAAGGGCAATGGCAATGATGGAGTAGCAGTGATGGGAAGAGGAATACCATCATCCTGAACGAGGACAGCAGGTCCCTGCTCCACAGACCCACTGCCACTCCCCCGGGATGGCATCTCAGCATTCCTAGCAATCAGTTGGAGGACAGATTGCTGACCTGCGACACCCTGCAAGCCCCTTTTGACACTGATAAAGCCAGCCATGCTGGCAGCAGTCTGAGCTTATGTGGCAGCAAGCCGAGCCGGCAGGAGAGCAGTCTGCGCTTCCACTCCAGCACTGAGACGTTGGGTGGCTTCTGCCTATGCTGTAATGGAAGCGGCGACATTGCCCATCACACGCAGCATCATGGTTGGGTCCACAAGTTTTCTACTGGAGTTGTCCATCACTTCCAGCCTGGAAATCATGGGCTCCAAGCTCTGCACAAAGCCCCATCCAATGTTGGAGCCAGTACAATAGCATAGTGGTTATGTTAGTGTTCTAGTAACCAGAGGCCTGAACTCATGATCTGGAGACACGAGTTCAAATCCCACCATGGCAGCTGGGGACTTTAAATTCAGTTAATTAAATAAATTTGGAATAAAATACTGGTATCAGTAATGGTGACCATGAAATGTGTTGTAAAAACCTATCTGGTTCACTACTGTGCTTTAGGGAAGGAAATCTGCTGACCTTACCCGGTCTGGCCTATATGTGATGACAGACCCACAAAAATGAGATTGCCTCAACTGCTCTTTGAAGTGGCCTAGCAAGCCACTCAGTTGTACCAAATCACTACAAAGAACTGCAGTGGTTCAAGAAGACAGCTCACCACCACCACCTTCTCAAGGGCAATTAGGGATAAATGCAGCACTGCCCAGATCCAATGAATGAATAAAAAAAAACTCCTTGATATTACCAAGAAGCACTGTGACAGGCTTGCAATTGCACTTAGCATTTCGGTGTGCATGGCCATCATCTATCTTCTGAAGGGCACACCATCCGAGTCCTGTGCAGCAGAACGCTTACGGGAACTCACCCTCTGGGGAGCTGGCCCCCAAGCTACCCTTCCCCCCCTGGCCTTGTTGCAGTCCACTCGTGTCCGATGCCTCACCCTGTGCAGATCTAGCATCAATACTGTTCTCTACATTCTGCACAGTGCCAGTTTCTGAGCTGGTGTCTGCGAGTGTCAGATGCAGTGACGGTGTGTCGTCCCCTTCATCTCCACTCTCCTCCAATACTTTGCAGACAGACTGTGCTGGTGGCAGATCTTGGAAGCAGAAAGGCACAAGAGTTGGGTTATGGTGAGGGGAGTGGGGAGAAAGCAAGATATCCATGTATCAGCAGCTAGTTAGTGAGAAAGCATTGTGGGATGAGGGACGTGAGAAGAAGGATTAGGAATGAGCATACTGTATTGTCCCCAAGGGCTTCAACTTTGTCTTTGCCACGGCCGCAGTGACTTCCCCTCCAGTGATGTCAAGCACTCTCTCCTCCAGTTGGCTCAAGGCCTGTAAAGTGGCTTGGCCACTTCCCATCTGTCACAACTCAACGGTTGTGAGTCACCTTGGCCTGCAAGAGAAAGAAAAGTGTGTCAGTGAGTGTAGTGCAAGTGTTTGGGTGATGTGCCTACCATAGTTGAATAGCTGTCAGTGTGTGCAAGGTTTGAGATGGGAGTGTTGCAGCAGTGGCTCACCTGTTGAGTGGCAAGCCAATTTGCAGCACGCTTAGCACGGAGATCAGCACGACAATCATGTAAATGAGCAGGCAGCATGAATTTTGCGTGCTGACTGGACCATTTTGAATGAGCACAGCCAAATCGTGCTGGGCCATGACACTGCTCGTTTTCAGCCATATCCAATTTCTAGGCTTCTAAATAAATAAATATGATACATTTCAGTGATGATGTTGCCTTATTGAGAACCAACAATGTGAACAATCCAACACCACTCAATCCACCAATTAATATTTATATTTGCTATTGATTAAGAACTGCTAACACATGAGAATTTTCACTCAAAGAAAGATATAATGATTGCTTTCAGCTGCATACATAAAACCTTTAGGATATCATGAAATGAATACTGATTTACTGGGGTAAATATTCATGTAGGTAGGAGTAAATGTTATGGGGCTATGGTCAGAGGTACACATGAAAGGGGTGTGAGTACCTCTTATTAAATTCCCCTTTTACCACTATTTAAAACCAAGGTTCCACCTACACTGTTACAGGCTACATTGTATTATTCCCAAGTCTTTTTAGATTCCGTCTACATAAACATAAGAACATAAAAGGAGCAGGAGTAGGCCATTCGGCCCCTCGAGCCTGCTCCGCCATTTAATAAGATCATGGCTGATCTGATCTTGGGCTGCCCGCTCCCCATAACCCTTCACTCTATTATCGTTCAAATATCTGTCTATCTCCACCTTAAATATATTCAATGACCCAACCTCCACAGCTCTCGGGTAGAGAATTCCAAAGATTTACAACCCCCTCAAAGAAATTCCTCCTCGTCTCTGTTTTAAATGGGCGACCCCTTATTCTGAAACTATGCCCCCTACTTTTAGATTCCCCTGAGGGGAAACATCCTCTCTGCATCTACCCTGTCGAGCCCACTCAGTATCTTATATGTTTGAATTGCCTGAATTTCCTTGGGGCTCTCCTGATTAGCCATAATAACTACTGGCAGAAGATGATCGACAGAACACCAAGATAGACTCTTAAACGGGACTGCTGTTGTTTTTCTGCCAAAGTTAAAGCAGCCAATCAGGATAACCCCATAGGATATTGCTGACAAATGTTCCTAGCCTCCTCTTATACCTTGTTTTCCTTGTTAATATTGTTACCCATTTTCTTTTACCATTCTTTTCCATTATTTTCTGCTATGTTCTAATTTAACTTGTTTGCTCGTGTGTACAAAATGGCTGCTATCTTTTTCCTCCGACTTGCTCTGCTCCTCTTCTGCACCCGCCACAGCTTTGCAATACAGGTATCACCTTTTGTAACCCTATCTCTCCCACTGCCACCAGTGCTGTAATCCATGCCTTTATTACCTGGAAGCTTGACTTCTCTAATGTTTTCTGAGCCAGTCTCCTTACTTCCTCTCTCCACAATTTGCACTTTGTTCAGAATGCTGCAGCCCTTGATCTTTAACACTGAGAAGTCCACACCTCTATCACCTTTTGGCCCCCTCAGCCACACAGGCTCTCTGTGCCCTGAGAAAACAACTTCAAGATCGTTCTTGTTATGTTCAGAATAACTCACAAGACTGTATATTGTAAGCTCAAACTGTTGTGACCATGGTCTCTTTAATGTAACTCCAGAATGAGGAAGCAGCATGGTAGACTGCCTTTTATACCTGCTTGCCCAGGGTGTGCAAGTGACCCTTGAGTCTCCCACAGGTGCGCCCCCTGGTGGCAAGTCTTACACATTGGTAAAGTTTATAAACAGAACAGTTCTCACCTTCAAATGTCTCAAGGCACTCTATACTTCCTCAGTGACCTCCTTCAGGCCTAATCCTTACAATCTTTGCTTCACTGACATTGATCTCTGCTTCATTCCCATTCTCTTGCTCCGCCATGGGCAACTGTATTTTTTCAGACACCATAGCCTTGCCCTCTGAGCTCCCTCCCAAAACCACTGCCTCTTACTTCCTCCATTCTGCTTTCTCTTTTCACCCGACTTTTCTCTTCATCCACTTTTTTGGCCAAACTCTTAATTCCATTCTACCGAGTCCTTTCCCTCCCATTCAGTGTCTGTTTCATTCTCCGATCTGTCAGGCCTTTGGGATATATCATCACATTAGAATCACCGTATAAATACAGGTTTTTTTAATGTTATTGCTGGACAACCACACGCATCGTGTAAATACACAAAAAATGCAGTTGGCAAATGGTATTTTGATTTTTAAAAATATAGACATGCTGATTACTGTCTTACATGAACTGTTGTTTATTTGTACAGGTTGCAGGACCCCCAGGGCCCACTGGCTCACAAGGCCCACCAGGTCCGATGGTAAGTCTAAGTTATTGTTTTGAGAGTCCGCATGTACAATTCCTACTTCTTGAAGGGCATGAGAATGTTCTTAAAAGCCGTACGTCATCGGAGTTTATTCTTACAGGCATGAACGTTACCTCTTTCATTCAACGGAATCCTGCTGTTACCATGTCCTTGCTGTGTGCTTGTAAAGGTGGCCAACTCCCACCAAAAACACTCATTTCCCCAGTTACTTGGACTTTGTTTCTGGGTTTGGTCTGGAAGGTTGGAAGAGTTCTTCCAAAATGCCCTTCAAATAATTTTCCAGAACATTTTAAAGTCAGTGCAAAGTGCCGAAAGCTACTTAATATTAATTGAAGCATAATAAGGTGGCAACTGTGTACTCAATGGATCAGCACTATGCGTGATGTAATCAAGATTCACTTCAGACCTGTTCCAGAGACTGGACAAAGGTTCAAAATGAGCAATATGATGGCATCTTTCGTTTATAAAATAAGGGCTCAGTTATTGATAAATATGGATATTTATGCTTCATTCCCATTCTCTTGCTCCGCCATATTTTTTCAGACACCATAGCCCTACCCTCTGAGCTCCCTCCCAAAACCTGGAATATTGTGTTCAGTTTTGGTCTCCTAATCTGAGGAAGGATGTTCTTGCTATTGAGGGAGTGCAGCGAAGGTTCACAAGACTGATTCCAAGGATGGCTGGGCGGTCATATGAGAAGTGACTGGATCAACTGGGCCTTTATTCACTGGAGTTTAGAAGCATGAGAGGGGATCTCATAGAAACGTATAAGATTCTGACGGGACTGGACAGGTTAGATGCGGGAAGAATGTTCCCGATGTTGGGGAAGTCCAGAACCAGGGGACATAGTCTTAGGATAAGGGGTAAGGGCCTTTTGGGACTGAGATGAGGAGAAACTTGTTCACTCAGAGTTGTTAACCTATGGAATTCCCTTCTGCAGAGAGTTGTTGATGCCAGTTCATTGGATATATTCAAGAGGGAGTTAGATATGGCCCTTACGGCTAAGGGGATCAAGGGGTATGGAGAGAAAGCAGGAAAGGGGTACTGAGGGAATGATCAGCCATGGTCTTATTGAATGGTGGTGCAGGCTCGAGGGGCTGAATGGCCTACTCCTGCACCTATTTTCTACGTTTCTATATCATTCTGCTCATTGGGAAGATTTGAAGAAAAGAAATGGTTGAAAAGGTTGCACAGATATGCTGGCAGTGCGAACTCATGAAATTACCCTTTTCATGTCAAGGCAGTATGGCTGTATATTCAATGGTATTTCAACCAAACCTGTTGTAAGAACTACACTTCTACACAGAGGTGTTATTGTAACAATTGGGGGGAAAAAAATTAACAACTTCTGAAATGGAGGTCAGAATTCATCAGTTAATACAAAAGCAGGAGCACTCTTTAACGCTGAGTGTGAGAACTGATGGACTCGCTCTTACAATATCCAAACGTATTTTAGTTTAAGGATCATCATACAGGAGGCCACTAACCGTGAAGATCGCTAGGGAACATTGTGTTGATCTGGAAGGTGCAGTTAGATGACAGCAGGACTGGGTTTTAAAAGAATGGAATATTATAGGAGGGTGGAAAGATTGAGGTAATTAAGGAGCTTCCCAGTTTTGAGGTCCTGAGAGAAAATGGCCAGGATCCTCAGGATTTCCACCCATCCGTCCAATCCATTTTAGGTCTCATTAAAGGTGCACTGCGTATTCCCAGCGGGATTCCCACCTCTAAGAGGAAGTACACCAGAAGAGATGAGAGAAGGATTGGCTATCAGATAACAATCATTTTTCTATATCCTGTTCAAGAGCGAGGGACAAGTATTTGAAGGGACTCCTACATAGGAACAGGAGTAGGCCATCCAGTCCCTCAAACCTGTTCTGCCATTCAGTTAGATTATGGCTGATCTGTATCTTAACCCCATCTAGCCGCCTTGGTTCTGTAACCTTTGATACCCTTGCCTAATAAAAATCTACCAATCTCAGTTTTGACAGTTTCTTGGAAGAGAGAGTTCCAGATTTCAAGGGGCCGAAATTGCCCCCCGCCCGAAATGGGGTGCAAGCACCCTGTTTCTGTGGTTTTTATCGCCGCGGTGGTTGAGGTGGCCTCTTGAACGAAATTCCGCTCCTTGTTTTTTTTTCACTCAGATCTGGAAATTGCTCTTAATGGGGGCGGATATGCAATGGTGACACTAGTAGAGGGACAGAAGTTGGGGACGGTGCGGAGTGACCGCCAAGATGATGTCATCATGGCGCCGTGTCACCACAGCTCTTAAAGGGGAGAGCATGTGTGATCTTTAAACTTCGGTCCACTGGGCTACAAAGGAGGGTTTCGGCCGGGCCAGCAGCCTGGCACCCAAGAGGGGGGTGCCAGGCTGCCTGTTGGCAGCCCGGCCGAACCCGAGGGCACAATTGTCGGGCCGACAAGGCAGTCGGACAAAAAAAACATGGTGCCTGCGGCAGTAGGTCCTCCCCTTTAAGGGGAGCCGTGCCGTCATTGTAGAAGGCCTCAGCCTCAGTGGACTACTGTGAAAAAGCTTGTTTTGACACTGCCGGGCAAGCCGAAGATTTTCATGGTGGAATTTCGCCGTTTGTTGGTGTGGGGGGCCGGTGGGGGGGGGGGGGGGGGGGGCGGTGAGCAGAGGGTACATTGGCGGTGCACACTGTGATGGTGCACTTAGCATGGATCGGCAGCAGTGGAGCGGTAGGGGCGGAGCGGGTCACCGGCAGGATACCGCAGGAGCGGAATTTTGATAATGGCGGCCATTACACGAAAAGTCGGCGGCCATTACACTTCGCAGCGTGGCCCCCGATTTCCGGTGTTTACTGGCCTTAAGGAAAGGAGCAATTTCGGCCCCCTATAGTTTCTTGTGTCCTATCTCCACTATATTCAAAGTAAACCTCTTTTTATCCTTGCTGTGTGAAACTACTCTGTGAAGAAGTGCTTTCTGAGATCACCCCTGAATGGCCTAACTCTTAATTTTAAAGTTATCCCCCTTTAGAGGGAATCGTTTCTTTCTATCTACCCTATCAAATCATCTAAACATCTTAAACCACCTCAATGAGATCACTCTTTAAACTTCTATATTGAAGGGAATACAGGCCTTGTCTGTGCAATCTGTCCTTGTATTTTAACCCTTTAATCCCCAGTATCATTCTGGTGAATCTGCACTGTACCACCTCCACACCCAATGTGTCCTTCCCGAGGTACAGTGCCCAGAACTGAATGCAGTGCTCCAGATGGGATCTAACCAGAGCTCTGCATTGCTGTAACATCACTTCCACCTCTTTGTATTCCAGCCTCCTTGAGATAAAGGCCAAGATTCCATTAGGCTTTTTAATTATTTTTTTGTCCACTAGCTTTTAGTGATTTCTGTAGTTGGATCTCTAAATCTCTCTGCTCATCCAGTTTCTAGCTTCTCACCATTTAGAAAATACTCTGATCTATCTTTCTTAGGCCCAAAGTGGATGACCTCACACTTTCCCACTTTGAACTCCATCCACCACAGTTTTGCCTCCTGAGATATATATTCTAGTATTGGACACACTTGGGCTTCATAGAGAGTTGAGTTAGGAGAACACTTGGAAAATATAGTCCCTCACCTAATTAATTTCAGGTTCAAAATAGATAAAGAAAAGAGGAATCATAGGTGTTGAACTTGAAATCGGAAAATGTCAGTGTGGGTGAAAGTGGATCAGATTAATGGATTGGAAAAAATGGCAGGTCAAATTGCAGACTAGCTGTGGGAGATTTTCAATACAAGATGAAGAAGGTATGAGTTAAATGCATTTTGACTAGGAGTAAAGTGGTGCATCAAAGACTGGTAAATAGTGGGGAGAGCAAAAAGCAGGGTTTAAAAAACAATTTACAATGAATATAGAATGGATATGATAAAAGAAACTGAGAAATATAATGAAGTACAGAATGGGAGCAAAAAGAACGATTAGGAAGGCTAAGAGGGAGTACGAAATAAGACTGCTTATCAACATAAAAGGTAAAGGTGGGATATGGGTGGTGTGCGCCTGAGGGATTTATGGTAGAACCACTTATTTTCTATTATGTAAATGATTTAGACATAACTGCAAGAGGGATGGTATTGAGAATTCCTAATGATGCAAAATTAGGGGGCGTGGCAAACTGGGAAGAAGAATGCAGATGATGAGCAGGATGATAGTCAGATTTGTGGAGTGGGCAGATAGGTGGGAGATCCAGCTCGATACAAAGAAATGAGTGAAGTAGTACAAAAGGAAATGAAGTATATTCTAAAAAAATGTATTATTCGTTCGTGGGATGTGGGTGTCGCTAGCAAGGGCAGCATTTATTGCCCATCCCTAATTGCCCTCGAGAAGGTGGTGGTGAACTGCTGCAGTCCGTGTGGTGAAGTTACTCCCACAGTGCTGTTGGGGAGGGAGTTCCAGGATTTTGATCCAGCAGCGATGAAGGAATGGCAATATATTTCCAAGTCAGGATAGTGTGTAACTTGGAGGGGTGTTTGGAGGTGGTAGTGTTCCCATGCGCCTGCTGCCCTTGTCTTTCTAGGCGGTAGAGGTCACAGGTTTTGGAGGTGCTGTTGAAGAAGCCTTTTCCAAGTTGCTGCAGTGCATCTTGTAGGATACACACTGCAGACATGGTACGCTGGTGGTGGAGGGAGTGAATGTTTAAAGTATTGAATGGGGTGCCAATCAAACTGGCTGCTTTGTCCTGGATAGTGTTGAGCATCTTGAGTGTTGTTGGAGCTGCACTCATTCAGGCAAGTGGAGAGTATTCCATCACACTCCTGACTTGTGCCTTGTAGATGCTGCAAAGGTTTTGGGAAGTCAGGAGGTGAGACACTCGCCACAGAATACCCAGCCTCTGACCTGCTCTTGTAGCCACAGCATTTGTGTGGTTGATACAGTTAAGTTTCTGGTCAATGGTGACCCCAGAATGTTGATGGTGGGGGATTTGGCGATGGCAATGCCATTGAACTTCAAGGGGTGGTGATTAAACTCTCTTTTTGGAAAAAGTCATTGCCTGGCATGTGTCTGGCACGAACGTTACTTGCCACTTATCAGACCAAGTAGAAATTTCGTTCAGATCTTGCTGCATGCGAGTATGGACTACTTCATTATCTGAGGAGTTGCGAATGGAACTGAACACTGCAGTCATCAGCGAACATCCCCACTTCTGACCCTAAGATGGAGAGAAGGTGACTGTTGAAGCAGCCCTGAAGAACTTCAGTGACGTCCTGGGGCTGAGATGATTGGCCTACAACAACCACAACCATCTTCCTTTGTGCTAGGTATGACTCCAGCCAGTGAAGAGTTTTCCCCCTGACCCCATTGATTTTAATTTTACGAGGGCTCCTTGATACCACACTCAGTCAAATGCTGCCTTGATGTCAAGGGCAGTCACTTTCACCTCATCCCTGGAATACAGCTCTTTTGTCCATGTTGGACCAAGGCTATAAATGAGGTCTGGAGCCAAGTGTTCCTGGCGGACCCAAACTGAGCATCAGCGAGCAGGTTATTGGTGAGTATGTGCTGCTTGATAGCACTGTCGATGACACCTTCCATCACTTGGCTGATGATTGAGAGTAGACTGATGGAGCAGAAATTGCCGGATTGGATTTGTCCTGCATTTTGTGGACAGGACATACCTGGGCAGATTTTCACATTGTTGGAGAGATGACAGTGCTGTAGCTGTACTGGAACGGTTTGGCTAGAGACACCGCTAGTTCTTGAGCACGTGTTCAGCACGACAGCCGGGATGTTGTCAGGGCCCATAGCCTTTTCTCTATCCAGAGCGCTCAGCCGTTTCTCAATGTCACATGGAGCGAATTGAATTGGCTGAAGGCTGGCTTCTGTGATGGTGGGCCGGGATGGATCATCCACTTGGCACTTCTGGCTGAACATGGTTGCAAATGCTTCACCCTTGACTTTTGCACACACAAGCAGAGCTCCGTCATCATTGAGGATGGGGATGTTCATGGAGCCTCCTCCTCCTGTTAGTTGTTTAATTGTCCTCCACCTGTCATAACTAGATGTGGCAGGACTGCAGAACTTTGATCTGATCAGTTGATTGTGGGATCGTTTAGCTCTGCCTATAGCAT
Organism: Pristiophorus japonicus; assembly: GCF_044704955.1. Classification (NCBI taxonomy): domain Eukaryota; kingdom Metazoa; phylum Chordata; class Chondrichthyes; family Pristiophoridae; genus Pristiophorus; species Pristiophorus japonicus. Next base: position 222,494,225 of record NC_091978.1, read on the forward strand.
GCTACATCCGCTGTTTAGCAGACATGTAGTCCTATGTTGCAGCTTCACCAGGTTGACACCTCATTTTAGGTATGCCTGGTGCGGCTCCTGGCATGCTCTTCTACACTCCTCACTGAACCAGGATTGGTCCCTTGGCTTGATGGTAATGGTAGAGTGAGAGATATGCCGAGCCATGAGGTTACAGATTGTGTTGGAATACAATTCAGCTGATGGCCCACACCACCTTATGGATGCCTAGTTTTGAGCTGCTAGATCTGGATCGATCCCATTTAGCATGGTGATAGGACACTCTCCATCGTGTTGTGTGGCACTAAGTGTGAAGATGGGACTTAGCAGTGGTCACTCCTACCAATATTGTCGTGGGCAGACGTATCTGTAACAGGTAGAATGGTGAGGACGAGGTCAAGTATGTTTTTCCCTCTTGTTGGTTCTCCCACCACCTGCTGCAGGCCCAGTCTAGCAGCTATGTCCTTCAATACTCGGCCAGCTCGATCAGTAGTGGTGCTACCGAGACACTCTTGGTGATGGATGTTGACGTTACCCACCCAGAGTACATTCTGTGCCCTTGCTACCCTCAGTGCTTCTTCCAAGTGGTGTTCAACATGGAGGAGTACTGATTCATCAGCTGAGGACGGGGGGTAGGTGGAAATCAGCAGTAGGTTTCCTTGCTCATGTTTGAGCTGAAGCCATGAGACTTCATGGGGTCCGGAGTCAATGTTGAGGCCTCCGAGGGCCACTCCCTCCCGACAGCACACCACTGTGCCACCATCCCTGGCGGGTCTGTCCTGCCGGTGGGACAGGATATACCCAGGGATGGTGATGGAGGAGTCAGGGACTTTGATAGATACGATTCTGAGTGTATGACTATGTCAGGCTGTTGCTTGACTAGTCTGTCGGACTGCTCTCCCAATATTGGCAAAAGTCCCCAGATGTTCGTGAGGAAGACTTTGCAGGGTCGACTAGGCTGGGTGTGCCCGAGTTGTGTCTGATGCCTAGGTCACAGCCAGGTGACCCGTCCCGTTTTATTCTTAGGGGCTGAAATTGCCTCTTTCTTTAAGAGCCGTGACTGCCTCAAAGAGGTAAGCAATCACCGCCTAGTTGGCACGGAGTCGCCGACATTTCACAAATTGCCCTCTTGGATTTTCCCGGCGGAGAACATCTCTGCACCACCTGTGTTGCTGCCCTGTCGACCCCTTGCCACCGTCGGTCGATGTCACTGAGCTTTATTCTGCGAGAATCTGCCTGAGGTTGAGCAGCGCGCCGCCCTTAAAGGGGAGGGTGCACTGCCGCGGCCAACAGCTTATTTTCTTTGTCGGCCGACTCCAAGATCGGCCCAACAATGGTGGCCACAGGTTCAGCCGGGCCGTCACCAGGCAGCCCGGCACCTCCTCTTGGGTACCGGGCTGCTGGCCCAGCCGAAACCCTCCCTGGTGGCCCAGTGGGTGCCAATAAAGTGGCTGCAGAGCTCACAGCGAACCTCCTCTTTAACTTAGCACTGATGACAGCTCCCGACGTCTGCTTCGCACCAACACCACTTCCACCCCTCAAACGCCCGACTTCACCGCGCAGACACTGGCAGTTGAATAAAAAGGGGCAAAACCAAACACCACCCCATTGATTGGGTGGTGAATCAACTAAAAAAACGGTGAGTGCGCCCCCTTTCAGTCGGGGGGCAATTTTGATATGATGATAAGAACCTTAAGAGAATGGATGAACAAAGACAGATGCATGGATCTATAAAATAGAAAAACAACATTAAAAAGGAAAATAGAATTCTGCATTTCATACATAAAGGGATGTCACGTTTTGGGATTTCAGGCAACACCACCCAGGGGCAGGAGGATTAGGAGGCTTGGTGTAATATATGTTAAAAAGGTCACCATTGAGCTGAATTTTTATCTCAAGCGGTTTAATGCACAGTAAGCATGTCTTGGAGATATAGATTAGAATTGAGAAGGGATGGTGGAACCAACATGTTGCAGAAATGAAAAATTGTTTAACATTCTTGTTATGTATGCAAACATCACCAATGTTTAAGACTTGCCACTAGGGGGCACACCTGTGGGAGACCCAAGGGTCACCTGTGCACCCTGGGCAAGCAGGTATAAAAGGCAATCCAACATGCTGCTTCCTCACTTTGGAGTTACATTAAAGAGACCAAGGTCACAATAATTTGAGCTTACAACACAGTCTTGGAGTTATTCTGAACATAATAATTGGCGATGAGTTACAGATCACAAACTTTCACGCGGTAATGGCTGCCATTGGTATTCTTGAGAGATTTGTTGAGGGTGATGATTGGGAAGCCTTCATTGAGTGTCTCAACCAGTACTTTGTGGCCAACGAGCTGGACACGGCTGAGACGGCAGTCAAGCGCAGGGCAGTTCTCCTCACCGTATGTGGATCTTCGATATATGGCCTCGTCAAAAATCTGCTGGCACCGGTCAAACCAACAGACAAGACTAACACAGAGCTGTGCACGCTGGTTCAGGAACATCAAGCCGAAGGAGAGCATCCTAATGGCCAGGTATCGCTTTTATACGCACCATCGCTCCAAGGGCCAGAACATGGCGAGCTTTGTCGCCGACCAAGGACACTTTGCGGGACAGTGCGAATTTTCCGGATCTTTGGGGGAAATGTTGCGGGACTTTTTTGTGCTTGGAATTGGCAACGAGGTCATTCTTCACAAGCTGCTCTGTGCCGAATCCCTAGATCTGAGCAAGGCCATCACAATAACCCAGGCTTTCATATCCACGAGCGACAACACGAAACAGATATCTTCACAGCATTGAAGCTCACCGGCAAGTACTGTGCATAAAATAATGCCTTCAGCAGGCAGAACTGTACATGGCAGGGCCTACACGACCGCAGGGGCCAGGCCTAGGATGACTCAGAGGGCACTGTGGGGTGTGAATGCGAATCCATTAACACCACATTGGCGCTGCGGGGGCAGTCATAGAGCCCATCAATGTCAATTCAAGCACTATGTGTGCAAGGGATGTGGAACATTGGGGCACCTCCAGCAAATGTGCAAACGACCTCTAACTCATCATATGGCAGAGTCAGCAGAGGATGACTGATCCAACGTCGATCACGTTGAACGAGCAGGAGAGGCAACGCAACCTGAGGATGAAGAGGAAGTGTATGGGGTAGACACCTTCACCACCAAAAGCCCTCCGATAATGTTAAAAGTTAAACTTAACGGCATTCCAGTCTCCATGGAATTGGACACAAGGGCGAGTCAGTCAATCATGAGCCAGAAGGCTTTTGAGAAACTGTGGGGCAACAAGGCACAGAGGCCAAAACTGACCTCGATTCACACAATGCTGCGCACTTACACTAAAGAGCTCATACCTGTTATCGGCAGTGCGGCAGTGAAAGTATCGTAAGATGGAATGCTGCATGATTTACCACTATGGATTGTACCAGGCAATGGCCCAACGCTGTTCGGCAGAAGCTGACTAGGAAAGATCCGATGGAACTGGGACAACATAAAAGCATTGTCTTTGGTGGATGACGCCTCGTGCGCCCAGGGGCTAAATAAATTCCCGGCGTTATTTGAACTAGGCATCAGCAACTTCACAGACGCCAAGGTGCAGATCCATCTTGTTCCTGGGGCACGGCCCATTCATCACAAGGCGCGTGCAGTCCCATATATGATGCGAGAGAAAGTTGAGATCGAGCTGGACAGACTTCAACGAGAGGGAATCGTATCGCCAGTCGAGTTCAACGAGTGGGCCAGTCCAATTGTGCCGGTGCTAAAGAGCGAAGGGACGGTCAGAATCTGCGGGGACTACAAGGTAACGATCAACTGAGTCTCGTTACAGGACCAGTACCCACTACCTAAAGCGGAGGACCTATTCGCAATGCTAGCAGGGGGAAGTCATTCAGCAAGCTAGATCTAACCTCTGCTTACATGACACAGCAGCTGGCTGAGCCGTCAAAGAAATTGACGTGCATCAACACGCACAAAGGACTGTTTGTGTACCACAGATGCCCCTTTGGGATTCGCTAGGCTGCGGCCATCTTCCAGAGGAACATGGAGAGTCTGCTGAAATCGGTTCCATGCACCGCGGTGTTCCAAGACGACAACCTGATCACTGGTCGCAACACCACCGAACACTTCCACAACCTGGAAGAGGTTCTAAATCGACTGGACAGTGGGACTCAGGCTGAAATTCTCCAAGTGTGTTTTGCTGGTGCCAGAGGTCGAATTTCTGGGAAGAAAGATTGCGGCAGACGGCATCAGACCCATGGACTCCAAAACGGAGGCCATCAAGAATGCACCCAGACCACAGAATGTGACGGAGCGGCGTTCGTTCCTGGGACTCCTCAACTATTTTGGTAACTTTCTACCGGGATTGAGCACTTTGCTGGAACCCTTGCATTTATTGCTGCACAAGGGTGACGACTAAGTTTTGGGTAAGTCTCAAAAGACAGCCTTTAATAAGGCCAGAAACCTGCTATGTTCTAACAAGTTACTTGTATTGTATGACCCATGTAAACGTTTAGTACTAGCTTGTGATGCGTCGCCGTATGGGGTCGGTTGTGTGTTCCAGCAAGCAAATGTGTCAGGCAAACCCAATTCATGTCCGGACCGGGGTCAAACAGGGCTGCGACATCGCTCCACTCTCTTCTCAATCTTCCTCGCCGCCATGCTCCACAATCAACAAGCTCCCCGCTGGAGTGGAACTAAACTACAGAACCAGTGGGAAGCTGTTTAACCTACGCCGCCTCCAGGCCAGGTCCAAGATCACCCCAACCTCTGTCGTTGAGTTGCAGTATGCGGAGGACGCCTGTGTCTGCGCACATTCAGAGGCTGAACTCCAGGATATAGTCAGTGTATTCACTGAGGCATATGATAGCATGGGCCTTACGCTTAACATCCGTAAGACAAAGGTCCTCCACCAGCCTGTCACCGTCGCACAGCACAGCCCTCCAGTCATCAAGATTCACGGCGCAGCCCTCGACAACGTGGACCATTCCCCATATCTCGGGAGCCTCTTATCAACAAAGGCAGACATTGATGCGGAGATTCAACATCGCCTCCAGTGCACTAGTGCAGCTTTTGGCCATCTGAGGAAGAGAGTGTTTGAAGACCAGGCCCTCAAATCTACCACCAAGCTCATGGTCTACAGGGCTGTAGTAATACCCGCTCCCCCCGTATGGATCTGAGGCATGGACGATGTATAGAAGGCACCTCAAGTCGCTGGAGATATATCACCAACGATGTCTCCGCAAGATCCTGCAAATCCCCTGGGAGGACAGGCGTACCAACATCAGTGTCCTCGACCAGGCTAACACCCCCAGTATTGAAGCACTGACCACACTCGATCAGCTTGGCTGGGCAGGCCACATAGTACGCATGCCAGATACGAGACTCCCTAAGCAAATGCTTTATGTGGAGCTCCTTCATGGTAAATGATCCAAAGGAGGACAGCGGAAACGTTATAAGGACACCCTCAAAGCCTCCCTGGTAAAGTGCGACATCACCACTGACACCTGGGAGACCCTGGCCGAAGACCACCCGAGATGGAGAAAGTCCATCCGGGAGGGCATTGAGCTCTTAGAGTCTCAACACAAAGAGCATGAAGAGGCCAAGTGCAGGCAGCGGAAGGAGCACGCAGCAAACCAGCCCCACCGACCCCTTCCCTCGACGAATGTCTGTCCCACCTGTAATAGGGTCCGTGGCTCTCATATTGGATTGTTCAGCCATCAAAGAACTCACTTTGGGAGTGGAAACAAGTCTTCCTCGATTCCGAGGGACCTGCCTATGATGATGGATGATGATGCGTTGCCGTACGGGGATCGGTTGAGTGTTACAGCAAGAAAATGTGTCAGGCAAACTGCAACAGGTTGCATATGCATCCAGAAGTTTATCCAAGGCTGAAAGAGCCTACAGTATGGTTGAGAAAGAAGTGTTAGCATGTGTATAAGGGGTTAAGAAAATGCACCAATTTGGTCTCCGGTTCGAGCTCGAAACCGACCACATACCGCTTACTTCACTGCTCTCAGAAAGCAAAGGTATCAACACCAATGCTTCGTCCCGCAGCCAAAGACGGGCACTAACATTGTCTGTGTATGACTATGTAATCGCCACAGACCAGGCACTGAGAACTGCGCTGATTTCCCACCACCGGGGTGGAAATGGCACAACCCGCAGACTTGCTTCTGGTAATGGATGCTTTTGAGAGCGAGGGGTCACCCGTCACGGCTCACCAGATCAGGACCTGGACTAGCCAAGACCCCGTGCTATCACTAGTAAAAAGCTGCATCCTTAATGGGAGCTGGTCGGCAGTTCCCAGGAAAATGCAAGATGAAATTAAGCCGTTCCACCGAAGTAAGGATGAATTGTCCATCCAATCGGACTGTCTCCTATGGGGGAATCGCGTGGTTTTGCCAAAAAAAGGCAGGGAAACGTTTATACGTGACCTACACAGTACCCACCCAGGCATTGTCATAATGAAGGCTATCGCCAGGTTGCACGTTTGGTGGCCCGGCATTGACGCCGAAATGGAGTCATGCGTACACCAATGCAACACTTGCTCACAGTTGAGCAACGCAACCAGGGAGGCCCCACTGAGCCTGTGGTCATGGCACCCAAACTGTGGTTCAGGGTCCACGTAGATTTTGCTGGCCCTTTTATAGGAAAGATGTTTCTAGTAGCAGTGGACGCATATTCTGAGTGGATTGAATGTATAATAATATCATGTACATCCACTGCCACCATTGAAAGCCTTAGGGCCATGTTTGCCACCCATGGTTTGCCCGATGTCCTTGTTAGTGACAATGGACCGTGCTTCACCAGCTCGGAATTCAACAAGTTCATGACCCGCAATGGCATTAAGCAGGTCAGGTCTGCCCCATTTAATCCAATGGTCAAGCAGAGCTTGAAACGCATAACGGATGGCTCCTTGCAGACCCGGTTATCTCGGGTCCTGCTTAGCTACCGGACACGTCCCTGTTCGATCACCGGGGTTCCCCCTGCAGAATTGTTAATGAAGAGGGCATTCAAAACCAGGCTCTCCTTAGTCCACCCGGATTTCAGTGATCACATAGAAACCCGGCGGCACCGGCATAACGTGTACAACAATTGCGCGGACGTATTACGTGACATTGAGGTCAATGATCCTGTGTTTGTTCTCAATTACCGTCATGGTCCCAAATGGATTGCTGGCACTGATGTAACCAAGGAGGGGAATAGAGTGTTTGTTGTCAAACTGTTGAATGGACAAACGTGCAGAAAACACTTGGATCAGACCAAACTGCGATTCACTGACAACCAAGCACAATTTGAAGAAGACTCCACCATCTATGATCCACCAACACACACCCAACCAGTAAGTGATCTCGCTGTCAACCACGAGGATGAACTCACCATGCTCAACAGTCCGATCAGACCAGCTGCGCTGCCGTGCAGCAATGATCCGACCGACCCACCCATGCCAGGACTTCAACTCAGGCAATCGAACCGGGAACGCAGAGTCCCGGATTGCCTCAACTTGTAAATAACTTGTACATAAGACGTTGGCGGGGGGAGTGATGTTATGTATGCAAACCTCACCAATGTGTAAGACTTGCCACTAGGGGGCACACCTGTGGGAGACCCAAGGGTCACCTGTGCACCCTGGGCAAGCAGGTATAAAAGGCAATCCACCATGCTGCTTCCTCATTTTGGAGTTATATTAAAGAGACAAGGTCACAATGGTTTAAGCTTACAACACAGTCTTGTGGAGTTATTCTGAACATAATAATTCTACTGTTCAAATTCAGTGCTGCAGCAACAACTCTGTTCATCTGAACTCAGCAGGGATCATTTCTAAGTTAAGCTGGAGAATTCTGCACTTGTACTGATGGCTAGTCAGTTTGATTGAAAGCAAACACTGGAGTCAGTCAGATGAGAAAAAATCAGCAGACTCTAGGGAGAGGGATGGAGGTCCTGCCCTGGGATTAAGGCCAGTAGTTGTACAGAAAGCAAGATAGTTCATCAGTGAGTTCATTATTTTCTTTATGAATGGGAAGCAAAGATTATGGAATAAGTGGGGTCGATTTGAACTTTTGGTTGGCCGATGGGTGAAGTGTGCCGGCAGCCCACCCAGTCTAGAAATGAGGAGCTGTGGCCTAATTAGAGTTTTATACAGTACTCGCATAACCTCAGCTGATAGAGGAAAGTATCCCATATGCCTTCTTAACCAATGTAGGTCAGCAAGCACATGGTGTTGGGTGAACGAGACTTTGAGAGAGTTAGGATATGGGCAACAGAGTTTTGGATGAGTTCAAGTTTATGGAGAGTGAAAGATGGGAGCTGGCAAGGAGAGAATTGGAATAGTCAAGTCTAGAGGTAACAAAGATATGAATAAGGGTTTCAGTAGCTGATGAGCTGAAGCAGGGTCAGAGATGGACAATGTTACGGAGGTGCAAATAGGCAGTCTTGCTGATGGAGTGAATATGTGATCGGAAGCTAATCTCAGGGTCAAATAGGACTCCAAGATTGTGAGAAATGGAGTCGTTGGCTAGGGAACTGAATTTAAAACATTGGCTTTGGTATTCCCAATAATTAGTAGGAGGAAGTTTCTGCTCATCCAAGACTGGATGTCAGTCAAGCAGTCTGACAAATCAATTCGTGGTGAGGTAGAGCTGGGTGTCATCAGCGTACAAGTGGAACCTGATGTGTTGTTGGATAGATAAGAATGGAACGACAACAGCACCACCCAGCTGGATGATGGAAGAGAGGCGTTAGAGGAGGATGGTGTGGTCAACCATGTCAAAGGTTGCAGACAGGTCAAAAAGGATGAGGATGATAGTTTACCATGGTCATAGTCACATAGGATATAATTGTTATAGTTTCAGTGCTGTGGCAGGACCAGAAACCTGATTGGAGGGGTACAAACATGAAGTTCCGGGAAAGACAGGCATGGATTTGGGAGGCGACAACACATTCAAGGACTTTGACGAGGAAAAGGAGGTTGGAGATAGGATGATAGTTTGAAAGGACAGAGGGGTTTTGGGTGTTTTTTTTTAATGTAGTTCTGGGCACCTCATTATAAGAAGTACAATAGAGCCATGGAAAAGGTTCAGCTAAGATTCACTAGAATGGTACCAGGAACAAAAGGTTGTAGTTATGACGGGAGGCTTGCAATATTGGGACTTTTTTCACTGGAACAGAGAAAGTTAAAGAGAGATCCAGCAAAAGTTTTCAAAATTAAGAAAGGTTTTGCGATGATAAGTAGTCAAAAACTGTTGCCAATGGTTGTCAAATTGATAACAAACGGGTATAGACTGAGGCTTATCCATAGAGGAATGAATGGGGAATTAGAGGAAATTTTTCATACATATGGTTATTAAAACATGGAATGCTTTACTACAAATGTCAGAGACAATAATATTTAAAAAGGAATTGGATAATTATTTGAAAAGAAATAATATAACAGGATGGGAAAAGATGATAGGATTAGAAGAGTTAGCACCCGCAACGGTGGGAAGGCCTGAGGACACTAATGGGTAGAAATTACGTGGCACCCCGTTTGGGGACAGTAAAATCCCAGAGACACCAGGCGTGGAATACCCGCCCCGCTCAAAAAATTGGGGTTACTGCCCCTCAAAGGAAGGGGAGCGCAAAATAATGCACTCCACTTCCTTTCTGGGGTGGTAGTGCGGCGGAAGGGTCGGGAGCGGGGTGCAGCACTATGCACTGGGACGTGTAACATAGAAACATAGAAACATAGAAAATAGGTGCAGGAGCAGGCCATTCAGCCCTTCTAGCCTGCACCGCCATTCAACGAGTTCATGGCTGAACATGAAACTTCAGTACCCCCTTCCTGCTTTCACGCCATACCCCTTGATCCCCCGAGTAGTAAGGACTTCATCTAACTCCCTTTTGAATATATTTAGTGAATTGGCCTCAACTACTTTCTGTGGTAGAGAATTCCACAGGTTCACCACTCTCTGGGTGAAGAAGTTTCTCCTTATCTCGGTCCTAAATGGCTTACCCCTTATCCTTAGACTGTGACCCCTGGTTCTGGACTTCCCCAACATTGGGAACATTCTTCCTGCATCCAACCTGTCCAAACCCGTCAAAATTTTAAACGTTTCTATGAGGTCCCCTCTCACTCTTCTGAACTCCAGTGAATACAAGCCCAGTTGATCCAGTCTTTCTTGATAGGTCAGTCCCACCATCCCGGGAATCAGTCTGGTGAATCTTCGCTGCACTCCCTCAATAGCAAGAATGTCCTTCCTCAAGTTAGGAGACCAAAACTGTACACAATACTCCAGGTGTGGCCTCACCAAGGCCCTGTACAACTGTAGCAACACCTCCCTGCCCCTGTACTCAAATCCCCTCGCTATGAAGGCCAACATGCCATTTGCTTTCTTAACCGCCTGCTGTACCTGCATGCCAACCTTCAATGACTGATGTACCATGACACCCAGGTCTCGTTGCACCTTCCCTTTTCCTAATCTGTCACCATTCAGATAATAGTCTATGTCTCTGTTTTTATCACCAAAGTGGATAACCTCACATTTATCCACATTATACTTCATCTGCCACGCATTTGCCCACTCACCTAACCTATCCAAGTCACTCTGCAGCCTCATAGCATCCTCCTCGCAGCTCACACTGCCACCCAACTTAGTGTCATCCGCAAATTTGGAGATACTACATTTAATCCCCTCGTCTAAATCATTAATGTACAATGTAAACAGCTGGGGCCCCAGCACAGAACCCTGCGGTACCCCACTAGTCACTGCCTGCCATTCCGAAAAGTACCCATTTACTCCTACTCTTTGCTTCCTGTCTGACAACCAGTTCTCAATCCACGTCAGCACACTACCCCCAATCCCATGTGCTTTAACTTTGCACATCAATCTCCTGTGTGGGACCTTGTCGAAAGCCTTCTGAAAGTCCAAATATACCACATCAACTGGTACTCCTTTGTCCACTTTATTGGAAACATCCTCAAAAGATTCCAGAAGATTTGTCAAGCATGATCTCCCTTTCACAAATCCATGCTGACTTGGACCTATCATGTCACCATTTTCCAAATGCGCTGCTATGACATCCTTAATAATTGATTCCATCATTTTACCCACTACTGATCTCAGGCTGACCGGTCTATAATTCCCTGCTTTCTCTCTCCCTCCTTTTTTAAAAAGTGGGGTTACATTGGCTACTCTCCACTCGATAGGAACTGATCCAGAGTCAATGGAATGTTGGAAAATGACTGTCAATGCATCCGCTATTTCCAAGGCCACCTCCTTAAGTACTCTGGGATGCAGTCCATCAGGCCCTGGGGATTTATCGGCCTTCAATCCCATCAATTTCCCCAACACAATTTCCCGACTAATAAAGATTTCCCTCAGTTCCTCCTCCTTACTAGACCCTCTGACCCCTTTTATATCCGGAAGGTTGTTTGTGTCCTCCTTAGTGAATACTGAACCAAAGTACTTGTTCAATTGGTCTGCCATTTCTTTGTTCCCCGTTATGACTTCCCCTGATTCTGACTGCAGGGGACCTACGTTTGTCTTTACTAACCTTTTTCTCTTTACATACCTATAGAAACTTTTGCAATCCGCCTTAATGTTCCCTGCAAGCTTCTTCTCGTACTCCATTTTCCCTGCCCTAATCAAACCCTTTGTCCTCCTCTGCTGAGTTCTAAATTTCTTCCAGTCCCCAGGTTCGCTGCTATTTCTGGCTAATTTGTATGCCATTTCCTTGGCTTTAATATTATCCCTGATTTCCCTAGATAGCCACGGTTGAGCCACCTTCCCTTTTTTATTTTTACGCCAGACAGGAATGTACAATTGTTGTAATTCATCCATGCAGTCTCTAAATGTCTGCCATTGCCCATCCACAGTCAACCCCTTAAGTATCATTAGCCAATCTATCTTAGCCAATTCATGCCTCATACCTTCAAAGTTACCCTTCTTTAAGTTCTGGACCATGGTCTCTGAATTAACTGTTTCATTCTCCATCCTAATGCAGAATTCCACCATATTATGGTCACTCTTCCCCAAGGGGTCTCGCACAATGAGATTGCTAATTAATCCTCTCTCATTACACAACACCCAGTCTAAGATGGCCTCCCCGCTAGTTGGTTCCTCGACATATTGGTCTAGAAAACCATCCCTTATGCACTCCAGGAAATCCTCCTCCACCGTATTGCTTCCAGTTTGGCTAGCCCAATCTATGTGCATATTAAAGTCACCCATTATAACTGCTGCACCTTTATTGCATGCACTCCTAATTTCCTGTTTGATGCCCTCCCCAACATCGCTACTACTGTTTGGAGGTCTGTACACAACTCCCACTAACGATTTTTGCCCTTTAGTGTTCTGCAGCTCTACCCATATAGATTCCACATCATCCAAGCTAATGTCTTTCCTAACTATTGCCTTAATCTCCTCTTTAACCAGCAATGCTACCCCACCTCCTTTTCCTTTTATTCTATCCTTCCTGAATGTTGAATACCCCTGGATGTTGAGTTCCCAGCCCTGATCATCCTGGAGCCACGTCTCCGTAATCCCAATCACATCATATTTGTTAACATCTATTTGCACAGTTAATTCATCCACCTTATTGCGGATACTCCATGCATTAAGACACAAAGTGTAGCGCTGTGGCATAGGAGCGGCTCTCCCTTCATTAAAGGAAAGCGCCCAAGCTGCAATCTCTGTCGATAAGAATTGGGCCTCCATGGACCACCATGGGGAGTGGGGGTGCTGTGCCAATAGCCCGGCACCTCTCCTTTAACAAGCGCCCCACAAGCAGCCTGCAGCCCAATTCACGTCCCCTGAAGCTGTTGCTGGCATTACCTGGTGCAGCTTCAGGGGCTGCTCCCCAATTTTTGCTCCAGGGTGAAAATGGGATGCTACGCATTGTGATGACGTCGTGGGGCGCTACCAGTTACCGCCGCCGCTAAATTGCCACGGAATTTAGCAGGAGTCGTTAGCGGCGCTGCACCCAGGTGAAAGGTCATTTGATCCCCCCGGGGGTGTTAGCAGAATGCGCAAATGACCCGAATTTCTAGGCCTAAGCTTCTTGGCCTTGATTGCTTTCGTAATGGAGAATTACAGTGCTGTGCAATATTACAGCAAGACATTTACTCATTTGTAATCATCTGTTATGTTCCATTCTTACAGGGCCCGCACGGACTTCCAGGACCTAAGGTAAATCAGCAGCAAAGTCTAAGGGAATCTAGCAAATTGAAAATGAATAATGCCTTTAATTTGTCTCCATGCTCTTTGTTAAAATTAGCTATGCATGCTATGTGTCATTTGTTTGACTAATTTAATGTGGATTTTATGTTGTAGCATCTTTAAACCTGTAAGTTCTGATGACTGTGGAATACTCTTAACAAAATTTAACAAACATCTTGCTAAAAATGACCCAAGATATTTTAATACAAGATCAAGGTCCCATTTTAAATTGATCAGTTGAGCTCTAGGAGAGGGAGAGGATTTGTGTGCCGAGCCCCTGAAGTAATACAAAATGATAAATTTCATGCAAGGATATTGCACAGATGTTAGAAGACTTCTGTGAATTTCACCAGGTCCCCGGACTTCACAGAACCTCAGGAACTCCCCACAAAAAAATGCATCCTGTGAAAATCATATCATCCTAGCAATTAGATTGGACTACACGTTGTATTGGAACAGCTACCTCCCACTTCTGGCATCGAGGAGCTGCAGTTCAGGCAGGTGATGAAAGTCTCCTCACATCTTGATAGCTGATAATGATCCCCCTGTAACTGAAGAGAATTTGGTCAGTTTAATTGTGGTGTCCAAAAATTGCAAATGCAAAGCATAAAACAACCTTCAGTCCTGTGCGACAGACACCATTGTCACTCAGAGGCAGACTGGCAATATGGGAATTGGAAATATCACATGGATCCAGTTTAAGTGCTATAAGGAGTCAGTATCTCACTGTGTCATATTAATGTAGGGAGAGCTCCTCATTGCATCTGACACAAGCTGTCTCTGACTTCGAACACGGATTGTCACTGGATGCAAAGCAGAAAAATGCTTTCTATTTTTCATCACTATTATCAGTTCCCCTAATAAAAAAAAACTCAACAAAAAAAAACTAACTTTGCTGTATGTCATTGTCAGAGCTCATGAACTTATGGGTTTAAAGTGATCACCACACAGAAGGTATTACTGAAGATTTCTGTGCATCTGTCAGTGTGTTATTGATAGCCTCACCAGGCACATAGTTGGATCTGCACATGGAAAAGCATTCACAAATTACTTTTGTTCTTCTTTGTATATAGTAGAGCAAATGATCAAAGTTTAAGGGCTATCTTTTAGTATTTTCTAAGCAAGGATTCGTGTAGGCTTCCTTTCCCTGTAATACATGACTCTGCAGATCTCAAAGTAGCAATGTTTCCTCTCATTGCTTTATAACCAGTTCTGCAGATTCTTGACTCTGTGCAGTGAAGTGGCTTAACTATGAAAGGTTTTCATAGAATAAATAAGGAGAAACGGTTTCCTCTGGCAGGAGAGTTTGTAACCAAAGGACACAGATTTAAAGTCATTGGCAAAAGAACCAGAGGGAAGATGAGGAGATTTTTTTTTTTTTTTACACAGCAAGTTGTTCTGATTTGAAATGCATTGCCTGAAAGGGTGATGGAAGCAAATTCAATAGTAACTTTCAAAATGGAATTGGATAAATACTTGAAAAGGAGAAATTTGTAGGGCTATGGGGAAAGAGCAGGGGAGTGGAAGTAATTGGATAACCTTTCAAAGAGCTGACACAGGCACGAAGCGGCCAAATGGCCTCCTTCTGTGCTGTATAGATTCTATAAATCATACACTGATTGAGATTAATCAAAAAAAAACTGCTGGAAATACTCAGCATGTCAGACAGCATCTGTGGAGAGAGAAACAGAGTTAATGTGTCAAGTCAAGGACCTTTTGTCAAGTTACTTCACTCCACATGATAAAAATAAGTACCTGATTGCACTGGACACCAGAATGGCCATGAGCCCTGACAGCATTCCAGCTGTAGTGCAGAAGACCTGCATATCAGAAGTAGTCACCTCCCCAGCCAAGTTCTTCCAGTACAGCTATTATGGTGGCATCTACCTGACCATGTGAAAATTTGCCCAGGTGTGTCCTATCCAAAATAACTGGGCAAATCTAACACAGCCAATTACCACCTTTATAAGCGTCCTCACAATCATCAGCAGAGTGATGGGTGAAGTCCACAATAGTGTCATCAAGTGGTACCGAATCACCAAATAGCTCCTCAATGATTCCCAATTCAGGTTCTGTTGCAGACCTCATCACAGCCTTCATCCATTCACACAGGAGCTAGAAACAAGAAGAGAGGTGGGAGTAGCTGCCCTCGATATTAAGACAGCTTTTGATCGAGTATGGCACCTCAACTGGGATTAATGGAAAATCCTTCCATGGCTAGAGTCAAAGCCATCAAATAGGAAGATGGTTGTAGTTGTCAGGAGCCAATGAACACAGCCCAGAACATCTCTGCCAGAGTTACTCAGGGAAGCATCGAGGCCCAAACATTTACAGCTGATTGATCATTGACATTCCTTCTGTCATAAAATCAGGAATGGGCTGTTTACTTATGATTCCAGTGTTCAACTCGCAGTGTCACACATGTCCCAAGAACAAAATGATATTTTAAAAATGTAAGTTTTTCCTTCGAGCACTCCATATTCGTGATGTTAATAAATGAAGGCTTTAATATCTTCATATGACAGTCCTCTATCCATTATTTTAATACGGAATCACACATTTATTTTAAATTGGTTAAATACTCTTCTAAAACAGATGACTGAGAAATGCTGTAAGAACACATTCAGCTTTAATTTCCTGATATTGCCAACAATAAGTTCTAGCTTGTACTCCAGCATCCGGGCTCTGAAGCGTAGGGGGAAATGGCAGCCCTCAGTCAGGAAGCCGACAAAAAAAATCCACTTATAAAACCATAAGAATGGGTATCTCAGGGTATGTCATCAGTAAAGTACACAATGACAACTTGGGCCAGAAGAAATACTATACATTCTCAGGTACAACCACTGTAGATATTAAATGTGTCTGTTAAGGTACATGTACCATCCTGATGTAGATCTCTTCCTTCTATCTTTACTTTAATAGAGGAAGAAGAAAATATGTTTTGCCTCCAATATGAAACAAATATCAGAAATGCCATTGTACTACAGACGGATTGGAAAGAGTATTGATCATTGGGGGGGGGGGATGAATAATACTTTGATGGATGCACAGGTATTTGCAGTAGCTTTCTGTGATTAATTTAAATGCATTTCTGTCCCAGCTTCAAAGTAGCAAGAAAAAGGTGGACTTTACTTTTACATTTAGGGTGAACCAGGGTTGAATGGTGTTAAAGGAGGGAAGGGTGAACCAGGTCAAAAAGGTGACAGAGGACCCCTTGGTCTCCCAGTAAGTAGATAACATTTAATACAGCTTACATCGTAAGAGTGCCAACATCTCTGGTTTACTCTGAGTAATACTGGAGAACAAATGCACAGTGCTGGAGCAGAAACAAATCACTAACTGTCAGTGTCACCCAGTTACATTGTGTGCTGTCTTTAGTAAATTCCTTTAATAACTGTTTTTAATCGCAAATTCATTATTTTTTTTAATTCACTTCTGCAGAATGCAGATGATAATTCCAAAAGATTAACAACCATCGTTGTCATTGTACGTACATTATGTCCCGTCTTGTGATGTCTTGCTTAGGTTTATCTATTTTCAATATATATGGTTCATTAAACTGTTCTGGAGCACATTGTGAAACCTCACAAGTTGCATAACTGCATTTAATTTAACTTACTTTAAGAACATTTAGGGATATAGTTTCCTCCATTTGCTAATGTTAGTGAAAAGGTCAGTGTGAGTATACAGCAAGAAAACCCCTTTTATACTCACAGTAAATATTTTCACAACCATTAGTGAATGGAGTTAAATATTAGTGGCTGTCTTGTACTAAGTGGCAGGCAAGATTCAGTAGATATTATTCTCCACAGTTGGTGGCAAATGTCAAAGAAGATGGTAAAATGTAAGCCATCTTTTTCAGTGTAATCATTCTCAATTATACTCAATGTGCTCAGAAATGATGAGTTGCTACAGATACAATATGACTCTGCCTGTAGTACAGGTAATATAAATTATTACTTTGTAAGAACTGCGTTCCTTCCCCTATTCTTCTATGAACTGAATGGGGGTCATTTCCAATTTTGGTGCAGGTGGAAAATGGGCAGTTACTGATCTGTTGCCCATTACATACCCCACCCGATATCTCTTTCCGCAATGGTTATAAAAAATCGGGCGAGGTGTGTAAGTGACCACTGATTTGCTACCCCCAGTTTTCTGCCACCACCAAAAGTGGAAATTACCCCCACTAGTGTTAAGGTAGCTTTTATTTAACAGAACTGCTGTAGGAAACTGTTCTGTAATATAGTCTGGAGGCTGCTCGGTCTGTGGAATCCACTCCATTTTCCTGGCAGGGTGGACTTCACAGCATTCAAGCAAGAGACGACTATCTATTGCGGGCAACTCTTTGAAAGCCCTGATTTGAGAGTTTATTTTCTAGCTGCCAGAGATTTTATTTTGGCTGAAGTTGGTTCATAAATGTCAGCGAGGTAATTGTATCTCACTGACCTGTAAAGACCACTTGCAGTCACAAGAGATGAGTGGTCTGGACCTTTTAGTTCAGCATTTATTTCCCTGCTCTCCCGCCCATCGCGGGCAATGCAGCTTTTGGAGGCAACAGCAAAAGCATTTCTTTAACTGGGAGTTAACGCTTCAGAGGGGCAGCGGTGCTGATTCCTTTACCTTACGATCGGGGTGCCATCGGCAGTAGCACCATAAGGTAAAGGTAACGTTTGCATCACCACTGAACTAAGGCACTACTACCACTGATTGAAATCTAAAAACCAAAAGGAAAGTGCGTTTTGTCAAGTTGCATTTTTTCCCTGTATCGTGGGTGCATTGTGCTGCAGGTTCAGAGATGCAGCGGGAGGGGGGGTGGGGGGGGAGGTGGGTGAAGAATGACAAATTTTGTGTTGCATGTTAATCAGGTGCTTATGGGATGGCTATCTGGAGCCGTTAACATGTGACTTTGGTCCTGGATCCTCATTATAATGTGCTCAGCCAGCCGCCAGCGCAAAACATGCAACTCCAATAGACAGCTTGCTGATGTGGGGATAGGAAATTGAGCGAGGCAGCTGAAAATGAATTGTCAAGCAGCAGTACTTTAAAGGGGAGGGGTATTAGTGTCAGGAATGAAAAGCAGGATGTTGGAGTAGCGGGCAATATGGTTGCAGAATCTACAGCAGCAACTACTTTAAATTTCCCTGTATTGTGGGTGCATTGTGCTGCAGGTTCAGAGATGCAGCGGGAGGGGGGGTGGAGGTGGGTGAAGAATGACAAATTTTGTGTTGCATGTTCACTGGAAATGGCCCTCTTCTGACTTGCACTGCCCACGGCTGGTGAGTGAGAGCAGGAACTGGTGGTGGTCAGGTGGGCAAAAGCAAAAGAAACATCGGGGATCTTAACTGCATAGTTTAACCCCAATTTTCATATATTTATGAGCCTGGCACCTGTGTCCGAAGGGAGCCCTAGCCGCCAGAATGAACGGACATGACTCGGCCCTAAGTCATCACTTCCGTGATGTTGGTTCCACTACCTCCCTGTGTTTCATCACAAACGGGGGTGGTGGCAACATGAAAAGCGCCTCGCTGACCCTGCCCCTGCCCCATTTCATTGCCCGGCCCATGAAAGTTAAAATTTTTGCTCTGCTATACCTCTCCACCCAGTTCATCAAGGTTAATGCAGCATAACTTAGTTAACAACTAGTAAATGCCTTCCAAACTTACTGACTTAAGATAAGCTTGTTTAGATCTGGACGCAAAGAGGTGGAGATTATTCTTGGGCGGTATCGGATCGGCCAGCCATTATTCACCACGCATGATATTCCCTTCTGTTAGCTTCAGTAGAATGGAATATCGGGCGGGGAGTATAACTGGTAGACGATGTGATACCGCCCATTTACCACTACTGCCCAGGGTAAATTTCTACACCGACACAAATTATTACATCCCCCAAAAATAGTATTTTTAAAGATTTAAAATCGCAGGGAATCAGTGGATACTTGGACAGATGGAGCAGGATGTTTCTGGGTTCAATCTCTAGTCTGTACTAAAATTAGCACACGGAGGAAATTAAACTCCACAATGAGTTGCAGATCTTAGAATGAGCTTACCCATGCAGCATACAGCTAATTCTCCACTAGGCATGAAGTGCTTATGGACTGTGTTGCTGATCTCCATGTCCCATTGTTGAACAGCCAACAAATGCTGCAAAGGCTCGGCAAACACTGCTCAGCCCCTGTTTCGACCCCGCACCTTCAGGCATGGCACTCATTTTAATCATCTGAGAATGATGAAAGGCTGCGTGAACTCTGCTGGGGTTCAGCCATGGGACATCAGGTTGGAGGGAGCAAAACAGACAGCAGGTCGAACTGCAGCACACTTGCACACCTCCAAGGACCCATTTCAAAGCAGGAATGACAGACGCTTGTAAATTGCGTGTTACCTCTTCTCTCAGGCAGTCCCTCGGAGTCGAGGATGCATGTTGCCTGTCTACTTGGTGTGAGATTGTGTGTGGTACAGTGTGAAAGTTACATGGGGCGTGAGAAGGAAAAATAAATGAATTCCTGGGAGCCAATATAAGTCACACGCTTCAGCAGCTCTTTTACATCTTCATCCTCTCTTCACAAAGGTCTTTGAACAACATGTTTCCTTTTTTGAAATGTTACCACAAATGGTGGATTTTTCCAGGAGAGGAATTAAATTGCATCTTTGGACATCTGCAATAGCTTTCTATACAGAAGCCCCTGTGTCACTGGATTCCATCCACTTGTACATTATCCCACATAATCCTGGTATTCTTTTGAAAAATTAACAACCTGATGAACCATGCTAGGTACTAGAAGTTGAGTAAATCAAACCAAATAGAAAGTTACACAATCTGGTCTGTGCAAAGGACCAGTTCATTTGTTCAATAGCCCCAGTTTGCAATATTTTCTTTCTCAAAATTACCTCAATTCTATTGATTCACACCAGTGCCTAAAACCATTATATTTTTATATTTAAAGCTTTCTTCAGCTACTAATTTTTCAATAATTGCATTAATATTGTTCAAGTATTTGGTTTAGTTACTTGTTTATTATTTTTAAACCCTTTTCCACAATCTGTCAATGACATATAGGATGACATCCACTCGTGCTATTTGGCATCTTTGTAAGAACATTTCTTGTGTCTCTTCTGTGTGTCAGTTCTGTTGTCTACATCATGATTATTGAATACATTTCTAAGCTTCCCTGTTGCTCTGTGGTTAAGTGTCTTTTCATCTCTCATTGGCTAAGTCTCCTGGAGTACAATTCAGTGTTGGCAGGGGTGTACAGTGGGCTGTAATGATTGGACCCCTATGATACACCCCACCTCACCCTGCCCCATTATCCTTTCAATTAAGTTAATGAAAAGGAAAATCAGGTGAGCTGTATAACGGGCAATTGATCCGCTATCACCGCACTTGCACCCCCGCTGAAGTTGAATTTTATCCCGTTCCTTCCTCCTTTCTGATGAGAGGCAAAAAGAACACGTGAAGAAGAGAGAAAAACAGACTTGGAGGAGCAAAACGAGATAGAAGTAAAGAAGCAAAACAGAATAGAAAGAGCAAGACAGATCGGAAAGAGAGGCAGGATAGAAAGAGAGAGAGGCGGAATTGAGAGAGAGACAGAACTGAGAAATAGAGAATTGAGGGGGAGATGGAACTGAGAGAAACAGGATAGAAAGAGAGAGAGACAGAACTGAGAGACATAAACAGAACTGAGAGAGAGACGGAACTGAGAGAGAGAGAGAGAGAGAGAGAGAGAGAGACGGAACTGAGAGAGAGAGAGAGACAGAGGGAACTGAGAGAGAGAGATGGAACTGAGAGAGTGAGAGAGACGGAACTGAGAGAGCGAGAGAGACGGAACTTAGAGCGAGAGTGTCATGTATCTCACATTACTGTATATAACTGTATCTTACCATGCTATACATGACTGTAACTGGATATGACCTGTAACAATAAGCATACCTTACCACCAGGGGTGCACTTGCAGGAGACACTCCATACCTGTCCTACTGTGGTATATAAAGGGAGGTCTCAGGCAAGTGCAGGACTGGAGAGCTGTGAATTAAAGGTGCAGGCCCTGAGTGACCTTGACTTCAGCATGTGCCTTGTGTAAGTCTGTACTGCAGGGTCAGGATTTTACAGTGGTGACGAGTTACGGGATCACAGAATCCACAGAATGGCTACCAACAGCTCAGATGAGAAATACAATGCTGGAGACAATTGGGAGGACTTTATAGAAAGGTTCCAGCAAAGCTTTGTGACCAAAGACTGGCTGGGCAACGATAAAGCAGACAAGAGAAGAGCCCATCTCTTGACCAGCTGTGGCTCGAAAACATAAGCTTTAATGAAAGACCTGCTGGCACCCGGGAAACCAGCAAGCAAATCGTTTGAGGAGTTGAGCACACTGGTGAGAGACCACCTGAAGCCAGCGAGCAGCCTACACATGGCCAGACACAGGTTCTACAACTACAGACGCTGTGTGGGCTGACTTCGTGGCGGAACTTCGGAGGCTGGCTAGTTTATGTGAGTTCCCCGATGAACTAAGAAGAGAAGTACTGAGAGACTTTTTTATTGAAGGAATAGACCACGCAGGCATATTCAGAAAGCTTATAAAGACTAAGAACTTGACTCTAGAGGCAGCAGCACTGGTCGCACAGACGTTCTTGGCAGGCGAAGAAGAAACGAGGCTGATCTATACTTCGGGTACGACAACCAACGAGGCATCGGAACAAGGGGTTCACATTGTGAAACAAACTGCTACCCCCACACACAGACAAAGGCAGGAGAGCAGGCCTTCAACAGCAGACAGTGGCGCCAGAAGCCATCAAAATCAAGGGCCACATGAACGGCCGATCACACCTCATCAACCCACAATGCGAGCAATCAACAACAGATTGAGAGAAGCTCAAGGGAGATCAGCCAGACGCAGCTCATCCTTCGGAAATAATGGAAACGGTCTGTGTTGGAGATGTGGGGGAAGGCACTCAACCAGGGTGTGTCAATTTCAGCATGCCGTTTGCAGAAACTGCAACTGCACAGGGCATCTGGCTTGCATGTGCAGAAAAACAGCAGCTCGGCTGGTATATGAAGGGTCGGAAAGCGGACCAGAAGATGGTTGGAACAGTGCACGGGACACCGAGGTACAGCGGGTTAACATGATCAATGTCCACTGTTCTTACACCAAGACGCCTCCAATTATGATGAGGGTTCTACTCAACGGGATACCCATCAACATGGAACTGGACACGGGGGCCAGTCAATCCCTCATGAGCGTTCAGCAATTTGAACAGCTGTGGCTGCACAAAAGCAACAGACCAAAACTCACAAAGATCGACACCAAACTAAGGACCTATACTAAAGAAATCGTCCCAGTCCTTGGCAGCGCCATGCTCTCAGTCACACACAAAGGGATGGTGCACCGACTTTCCCTGTGGATTGTCCCCGGAGATCTCCCAGCCCTGTTGGGGAGAAGCTGGCTAGCAGAACTTAATTGGAAATGGGATGATGTTCACGCCATGTCGTCAGAGGAACGGACCTCCTGCTCAACAGTTCTAAGCCGTTTTGAACATCTCTTTCAGCCAGGTGTGGGCACCTTCAAAGGGGCTAAAGTTAGAATCTACATCACACAGGATGCCAGACTGGTCCATCACAAGGCTAGAGCTGTGCCTTATGTGATGAGGGAAAAGATTGAAAACGAACTGGACCGGCTTCTGAGGGAAGGCATAATTTCTCCCGTGGAATTCAGCGACTGGGCAAGCCCCATCGTCCCCGTCATGAAGCCTGATGGATCCGTGCGAATCTGTGGGGATTACAAGTCTACCATAAACAGAGTCTCCCTACAGGACCAATACCCACTGCCCAGAGCAGAGGACCTATATGCCACGTTGGCTGGAGGAAAACCTTTCTCGAAACTTGACCTCACATCTGCGTATATGACGCAAAGACTGACCGAAGAGTCTAAGCTACTCACCACCATAAACACACATCGAGGCCTTTTTGTGTACAATCGATTGTACATTTGGCATCAGGTCGGCAGCTGCTATATTCAAGCTCAACATGGAAAGTCTGCTCAAGTCCATCCCGGGGACAGTTGTGTTTCAAGATGACATACTCATCACGGGCAGGGACACCGACTCTCACCTCCACAATCTTGAGGAAGTACTAAGTCGATTGGATCAGGTAGGCCTAAGAGTTAAGAAATCCAAGTGTCTGTTTCTCGCGCCTGAGTTTGAATTTTTGGGCAGAAGGATTGCCGCTGATGGAATCCGCCCAACCGAATCCAAAACCGAAGCGATTCACCTGGCACCCAGGCCCCAGAATGTCTCAGAACTGCGTGCCTTTTTCGGGCTACTCAATTACTTTGGGAACTTTATGCAGAACTTTGGCACGCTGCTGGAGCCTCTCCACGTGCTACTCAGAAAGGGGTGCGATTGGTTTTGGGGGAACGCCCAAAAACGCGCCTTCGATAAGGCACGCAACCTTCTAAGTTCCAAGAGTGTTTTAGCCTTTTTTGACCCAGGTAAAAAGTTAGTCCTTACATGTGATGCATCAGTGTACGGGGTCAGGTGCATTTTACAGCATGTCAATGATGCAGGTAAACTAAAACCCATAGCTTATGCCTCCAGGTCACTTTCGCGGGCAGAGCGCGGGTACGGTATGGTTGAGAAGGAGACACTCGCGTGCGTGTACGGTGTCAAAAAGATGCACCAATACCTTTTCGGGGCCAAGTTTGCATTAGAAACCGACCACAAACCCCTCACATCCCTGCTATCCAAGTGCAAGGCAATCAACGGCAACGCCTCGGCGCACATTCAGCGGTGGGCACTCATGCTGGCAGCTTACGACTCACGATAAGGCACAGACCAGGCACAGACAACTGTGCCGACGTGCTTAGCAGGCTACTCCTGACGACCACAGAAGGGTCCGACGAACAGGACTGTGAGATGGTCATGGCAATCAATGCCTTTGAATCCACAGGTTCGCCCATGACGGCTCACCAAATCAGAGCCTGGATGACCAGTGACCCCACGTTATCTCTAGTTAAAAGATGCGTTTTAACCGGTGACTGGGCAGAGGCTCATGATGCCTGCCCCGAGGAGGTCAAACCCTTCCATAGGCGCATGCATGAACTCTCACTACAGGCAGACTGCCTGATGTGGGGCAGCCGAGTAGTTATGCCCTTACGAGGCAGGGAGGCGTTTGTCCGGGAGCTCCATCACGAGCACCCGGGAATCATCCTTATGAAGGCCATAGCCAGATCTCATGTCTGGTGGCCTGGCATTGACGCAGACTTGGAGCTCTGTGTCCGTCGGTGCACCATTTGTGCCCAACTCAGTAATGCCCCCAGGAAGCCCCTCTAAGCCCCTGGCCCTGGCCCACCAAACCGTGGTCGCGGGTGCATGTAGACTATGCTAGCCCATTCATGGGCAAAATGTTCCTCGTAGTCGTTGATGCATTTTCAAAATGGATCGAGTGCACCATTTTAAACTCGAGCACCACCTCCACCACTGTGGAGAGCCTTAGAACCATATTTGCAACGTACGGCATTCCTGACATATTGGTCAGTAACAATGGTCCGTGCTTCACCAGCACAGAATTTCACGATTTTACAGTTGACCACGGTATAAATCACGTTAAGACAGCACCTTTCAAGCCGGCCTTCAATGGCCAGGCGGAGTGAGCAGTGCAGATCATTAAACAAGGCATGCTCAGAATCCAAGGTCCCACGCTGCAGAGCCGCCTGTCGCGACTGCTGCTGGCATACAGATCTCGTCCGCATTCGTTGACTGGGGTTCCCCATGCGCAACTATTGATGAAACGAACCTTAAAGACCAGGCTCTCGTTAATCCTCCTAGACATGCATAAAATTGTTGAGGCTAAGTGTCAAAAGCTAACTGAGTACCATGACTGAAATTCGAGGTGGAAGTGGAATGAGATAGAGGACAAAGTGTTTGTGCTAAACTATGGCCAGGGTCCCAAATGGCTTGCAGGGACAGTAACAGACAAAGAGGGAAACAGGCTACTGGTTGTACAAATGGACAATGGCCAAACCTGACGGAGGCATGGAGACCAAGTAAAAAGTAGATTCACAGATAACACTGAAGAAGCAGAGGCAGACGACAATGTGGAACTCACACCACACCTGGCGGACAGACAGGTGGAACAACCGAAGGAAAGGGCAGTCTCAACAGACAGCCCAGGCGAGATACCAGCAATCACACCGAATGAAACAGACAGCCCAGGCGAGATACCAGCAATCACACCGAACGAAAAACAGGCACCAAGGCAAACAACTGAATCACAATTAAGACACTCCACGCGAGAGCACAGACCACCTGAGAGACTGAATCTATAAAGGCAATAAGCCCTTGGGGGAGGGTGATGTCATGTATCTCACATTACTGTATATAACTATCTTACCATGCCTTCCATGACTGTAACTGGATATGACCTGTAACAATAAGCATATCTTACCACCAGGGGTACACTTACAGGAGACACTCCATACCTGTCCCACTGTGGTATATAAAGCGAGGTCTCAGGCTAATGCAGGACCGGAAAGCTGTGAATTAAAGGTTCAGGTCCTGAGTGACCTTGACTTCAGCATGTGTCTTGTGTAAGTCAGTACATTAGAGTCAGAACTTAACAGAGAGAGACGGAACTGAGAGAGCGAGAGAGACGGAGCTAAGAGAGAGAGAGCGAGAGAGAGAGACGGAACTGAGAGAGCGAGAGAGACGGAACTGGGAGAGCGAGAGAGACGGAACTGAGAGAGAGAGAGAGAGATGGGACTGAGAGAGAGAGAGAGAAGGAACTGAGAGAGCGAGAGAGAGAGAGGGAACTGAGAGCGAGAGAGAGAGGGAACTGAGAGAGCGAGAGAGAGAGTGAACTGAGAGAGAGAGAGACGGAACTGAGAGAGAGAGACACGGAACTGAGAGAGCAAGAGACGGAACTGAGAGTGAGAGAGAGACGGAACTGAGAGAGCGAGAGAGACAGAACTGAGAGAGAGAGAGATGGAACTGAGAGAAAGAGCGAGACGGAACTGAGAGAGTGAGAGAGAGAGAGGGAACTGAGAGAGAGAGAGACGGAACTGAGAGAGTGAGAGAGAGGGAACTGAGAGAGAGAGAGACGGAACTGAGAGCGAGAGAGAGACGGAACCGAGAAAGAGAAAGAGACAGAACTGAGAGAGAGAGATGGAACTGAGAGAGAGAGAGAGATGGAACTGAGAGAGCGAGAGATGGAACTGAGAGTGAGAGAGAGAGGGAACTGAGAGAGAGAGAGATGGAACTGAGAGAGCAAAAGAGAGGGAACTGAGAGAGAGAGAGACGGAACTGAGAGAGAGAGGGAGAGAGAGACGGAACTGAGAGAGAGAGAGAGAGACAGAACTGAGAGAGAGAGAGACGGAACTGAGAGAGCAAGAGAGAGGGAACTGAGCGAGCGAGAGAGACAGAACTGAGAAAGCGAGAGAGAGATGGAACTGAGAGAGAGAGAGAGACGGAACTGAGAGAGAGAGAGAGAGGGAACTGAGAATGAGAGAGAGATGGAACTGAGAGAACGAGAGAGAGACGGAACTGAGAGAGAGAGAGGGAACTGAGAGAGCGAGAGAAAGATGGAACTGAGAGAGAGAGAGACGGAACTGAGAGAATGAGAGAGAGATGGAACTGAGAGAACGAGAGAGACGGAACTGAGAGAGAGAGAGGGAGGGAACTGAGAGCGAGAGAGACGGAACTGAGAGAGAGACATACTGAGAGAGTGAGAGAGAGACGGAACTGAGAGAACGAGAGAGACGGAACTGAGAGAGAGAGAGAGGGAACTGAGAGAGCGAGAGAGACGGAACTGAGAGAGAGAGAGACAGAGGGAACTGAGAGAGTGAGAGTCGGAACTGAGAGAGAGAGAGATGGAACTGAGAGAGAGATGGAACTGAGAGAACAAGAGAGACGGAACTGAGAGAGAGAGAGAGAGACGGAACTGAGAGAGAGAAAGATGGAACTGAGAGAGAGAGAGAGGGGGGGAACTGAGAGAGAGAGAGAGATGGAACTGAGAGAGAGAGAGACGGAACTGAGAGAGAGAGATGGAACTGAAAGAGAGAGAGAGATGGATCTGAGAAAAGAGAGAGAGGTGTAAAGTCCTGTCCCCTCAGTACAGATTCACACAAGGCATGTCATGAAGTCAAGGTTACTCTGGACCTGCACCTTTATTTCACAGCTCTGGAATGCTGCACTTGCCTGAGACCTGTCCTTATATACCTGTCTCTTGCAAGTGCACCCCTGGTGGTAAGGTATGCTGGTGGTTACAGGTCATATCTTATTACAGTCATGTATAGCATGTTAGGATACAGTTATATATAATAATGTAAGATACATGACATCACCCTCCCCCAAGGTCTTATTTTCTTTATAGGTTCAGTCTCTCAGGTGGTCTACGCTCTCGCGTGGAGCGTCTGAGTTGTGGTTCAGTTGTTTGCCTTGGTGTCTGTTTTTCTTTGGGTGTGGTTGCTGGTATCTCGCCTGGGCTGTCTGTTTCGATTGGTGTGATTGTTATTGACTCGCCTGTTGGGATTGCCCTTTCCTCAAGTTGTTCCCTCTGTCCACCAGGTGTGGTGCGAGTTCCACGTTGTAGTCTGCCTCTGGTTCCGCAGTGTTGTTGGTAAATCTGCTTTTGACTTGGTCTACATGCCTTCGGCAGGTTTTACCATTGTCCATTTGTACTACCAGTAGCCTGTTTCCTTCCTTGCCCGTTACTGTCCCTGCAAGCCATTTGGGACCCCTGCCATAGTTTAGTACAAACACTTTGTCCCCTATCTCATTCCATCTCCCCCTCGAATTTCTGTCATGGTACTCAGTCAGCTTACGGCTCTTTGCCTCAACGATTTTGCGCATTAATCTGGGAGGATTAATGAGAGCCTTGTTTTTAAAGTCCTTTTCATCAACAGTGGCGCGGGGGGATCCCAGTCAGTGAGTGCGGGCAAGATCTGTATGCCAGCAGCAGTCACGACAGGCGACCCTGCAGCGTGGGACCTTGGATTTTAAGCATGCCTTGTTTAATGATTTGGAGGCCGGCTTGAACGGTGCCGTCTTGACGTGATTTATGTCGTGGTCAATTATAAAGTCTTGGAATTCTGTGCTGGTGAAGCACGGACCATTGTCACTGACCAATATGTCAGGGATTCCGTGCGTTGCAAACATGGTTGCGAGGCTCTCCACAGTGGTCGAGGTTGTGCTCGAGTTTAAAATGGTGCATTCGATCCACTTTGAAAATACATCTACAACTACGAGGAACATTTTGCCCATGAATGGGCTCGCATAGTCTACGTGCACCCGCGACCACGGTTTGGTAGGCCAGGGCCAGGGGCTCAGTGGAGCCTCCCTGGGGGCATTGCTGAGTTGGGCACAAATGGTGCATCTTCAGACGCAGAGCTCCAAGTCCACGTCAATACCAGACCACCAGATGTGGGATCTGGCTATGGCCTTCGTGAGAACGATCCCCGGGTGCTCGCGGTGGAGCTCCCCGACAAAAATGCCTCTCTGCCTCGCAGAGGCATGACTACTCGGCTGCCCCACATCAGGCAGTCTGCTTGGAGTGATAGCTCATGCATGCGACTGTGAAAGGTTTTTAATTCCTCAGGGCAGGCATCACGAGCCTTTGCCCAGTCACCGGTTAGGACACATCTTTTTACTAAGGACAACGTGGGGTCGCAGGCCGTCCAGGCTCTGATTTGGCGAGCCGTCATGGGCGAACCTGTGGACTCAAAGGCAGCTCACAGTCCTGTTCGTCAGACCCTTCCGTGGTCGCAAGGTGTAGCCTGCTGAGCACGTCGGCACAATTGTCTGTGTCTGGTCTGTGCCTTATGGTATAGTCGTAGGATGCCAGCATGAGTGCCCACCGTTGAATTCGCGCCGAGGCGTTGGCATTTATTGTCTTGCTCTCGGATAGGAGGGACGTGAGGGGCTTGTGGTTGGTTTCTCACGCAAACTTGGCCCGAAAAGGTATTGGTGCATCTTTTTGACACTGTACACGCAAGCGAGCGCCTCCTTCTCTACCATTCCGTACCCATGCTCCGCCCGCGAAAGTGACCTGGAGGCATAAGCTATGGGTTGTAATTTGCCCGCACTATTGACATGTTGCAAAATGCACCCGACCCCATACGCTGACGCATCGCATGTGAGAACTAGCTTTTTACCTGGGTCAAAGAAAGTCAAAACACTGTTGGAACACAGAAGGTTGCAAGGCATGTTCCTGGGTGTCCCCACAAAACCAATCGCACCCCTTCCTGAGTAGCACATGGAGAGGCTTCAGCAGCGTGCTTAAGTACTGCATAAAGGAGAGAGAGAGAGATGGAACTGAGAGAGCGAGAGAGATGGAACTGACAGAGAGAGAGATGGAATTGAGAGAGCGAGAGATGGAATTGAGAGAGAGAGAGAGACGGAACTGAGAGAGAGAGAGAGACGGAACTGAGAGAGAGGCGGAACTGAGAGAGAGAGAGAGAGACGGAACTGAGAGAGCGGGAGAGATGGAACTGAGAGAGAGACGGAACTGAGAGAGAGAGAGACGGAACTGGGAGAGAGACAGAACTGAGAGAGAGATGGAACTGAGAGAGAGAGAGACGGAACTGAGAGAGAGACAGATGAAACAGAGAGAGAGAGAGACGGAACTGAGAGAGAGACGGAACTGAGAAAGAGAAAGAGACAGAACTGAGAGAGAGAGACGGAACTGAGAGAGAGAGACACGGAACTGAGAGAGCGAGAGATGGAACTGAGAGTGAGAGAGAGAGGGAACTGAGAGAGAGAGAGATGGAACTGAGAGAGAGAGAGAGACGGAACTGAGAGAGAGATGAAATTGAGAGAGCGAGAGACGGAACTGAGAGAGCAAGAGAGATGGAACTGAGAGAGAGAGAGACTGAACTGAGAGAGAGAGCGAGAGACGGAACTGAGAGAGAGCGAGACGGAACTGAGAGAGAGAGAGACTGAACTGAGAGAGAGACAGAACTGTGAGAGAGAGAGAGACGGAATTGAGAAACCGAGAGACGGAAATGAGAGAGCAAGAGAGACGGATCTGAGAGAGAGAGAGAAACAGAACTGAGAGAGAGAGAGGGACGGAACTGAGAGAGAGACGGAACTGACAGAGAGAGAAAGACGGAACTGGGAGAGAGACGGAACTGAGAGAGAGATGGAACTGAGAGAGAGAGAGACGGAACAGAGAGAGAGAGCGACAGAACTGAGAGAGAGAGAGAGAGACGGAACTGAGAGAGAGAGGGTACTGAGAGAGAGCGAGATGGAACTGAGAGAGCAAGAGACGGAACTGAGAGAGAGAGAGAGAGACGGAACTGAGAGAGAGAGAGAGATGGAATTGAGAGAGCGATAGAGACAGAACTGAGAGAGAGACGGAACTGAGAGAGAGAGAGAGACGGAACTGAGAGAGCGAGAGAGATGGAACTGAGAGAGAGACGGAACTGAGAGAGAGAGAGAGAGACGGAACTGAGAGAGAGAGAGACGGAACTGAGAGAGAGATGGAACTGAGAGACAGAGACGGAACTGAGAGACAGAGACGGAACTGAGAGAGAGAGAGAGACAGAACTGAGACAGCGAGAGAGACGGAACTGAGAGAGAGAGAGATGGAACTGAGAGAGAGAGAGAGAAGGAACTGAGAGAGAGACGGAACTGAGAGAGAGAGAGAGAGACGGAACTGAGAGAGAGAGAGAGACGGAACTGAGAGAGAGACGGAACTGAGAGAGAGAGAGAGAGACGGAACTGAGAGAGCGGGAGAGATGGAACTGAGAGAGAGACGGAACTGAGAGAGAGAGAGACGGAACTGGGAGAGAGACAGAACTGAGAGAGAGATGGAACTGAGAGAGAGAGAGACGGAACAGAGAGAGAGAGCGACAGTACTGAGAGAGAGAAAGAGAGAGACGGAACTGAAAGAGAGACGGAACTGAGAGAGAGTGAGATGGAACTGAGAGACAGAGACGGAACTGAGAGACAGAGACGGAAATGAGAGAGAGAGAGAGACGGAACTGAGAGAGAGATGGAACTGAGAGAGAGAGAGACAGAACTGAGAGAGAGAGAGAGAGATAGAACTGAGAGAGAGAGAGACGGAACTGAGAGAGAGATGGAACTGAGAGACAGAGACGGAACTGAGAGACAGAGACGGAACTGAGAGAGAGAGAGAGACAGAACTGAGACAGCAAGAGAGACGGAACTGAGAGAGAGAGAGATGGAACTGAGAGAGAGAGAGAGAAGGAACTGAGAGAGAGACGGAACTGAGAGAGAGACGGAACTGAGAGAGAGAGAGAGAGACGGAACTGAGAGAGCGGGAGAGATGGAACTGAGAGAGAGACGGAACTGAGAGAGAGAGAGACGGAACTGGGAGAGAGACAGAACTGAGAGAGAGATGGAACTGAGAGAGAGAGAGACGGAACAGAGAGAGAGAGCGACAGTACTGAGAGAGAGAAAGAGAGAGACGGAACTGAAAGAGAGACGGAACTGAGAGAGAGTGAGATGGAACTGAGAGACAGAGACGGAACTGAGAGACAGAGACGGAAATGAGAGAGAGAGAGAGACGGAACTGAGAGAGAGATGGAACTGAGAGAGAGAGAGACGGAACTGAGAGAGAGAGAGAGATGGAACTGAGAGAGAGAGAGACGGAACTGAGAGAGAGATGGAACTGAGAGACAGAGACGGAACTGAGAGAGAGAGAGACAGAACTGAGACAGCGAGAGAGACGGAACTGAGAGAGAGAGAGATGAAACAGAGAGAGAGAGAGATGGAACTGAGAGAGAGAGAAAGAAAGAACTGAGAGAGAGACGGAACTGAGAGAGAGAGAGAGACGGAACTGAGAGAGAGAGAGAGACGGAACTGAGAGAGAGACGGAACTGAGAGAGAGAGAGAGACGGAACTGAGAGAGCGGGAGAGACGGAACTGAGAGAGAGACGGAACTGAGAGACAGAGACGGAACTGAGAGAGAGAGAGACAGAACTGAGACAGCGAGAGAGACAGAACTGAGAGAGAAAGAGATGAAACAGAAAGAGAGAGAGACGGAACTGAGAGAGAGAGAGATGGAACTGAGAGACAGAGACGGAACTGAGAGAGAGAGATAGAGACAGAACTGAGACAGCGAGAGAGACAGAACTGAGAGAGAGAGAGATGAATCAGAGAGAGAGAGAGACGGAACTGAGAGAGAGAGAGACGGAACTGAGAGAGCGAGAGACGGAACTGAGAGAGCAAGAGAGACGGAGCTGAGAGAGTGACAGATGGAACTGAGAGAGAGAGAGACGGAACTGAGAGAGAGAGAGCGACCGAACTGAGAGAGAGACGGAACTGAGAGAGAGAGAGAGAGAGAGAGAGACGGAAATGAGAGAGAGAGAGAGACTGAACTGAGAGAGAGACGGAACTGTGAGAGAGAGAGACGGAATTGAGAAAGTGAGAGACGGAACTGAGAGAGCAAGAGAGACGGATCAGAGAGAGAGAGAGAAACGGGACTGAGAGAGAGAGAGAGACGGAACTGAGAGAGAGAGAGATGAAACAGAGAGAGAGAGAGACGGAACTGAGAGAGAGAGAGATGGAACTGAGAGACAGAGACGGAACTGAGAGAGAGAGATAGAGACAGAACTGAGACAGCGAGAGAGACAGAACTGAGAGAGAGAGAGACGAAACAGAGAGAGAGAGAGACGGAACTGAGAGAGAGAGAGAGACGCAACTGAGAGAGAGAGAGACGGAACTGAGAGAGAGACGGAATTGAGAGAGCGAGAGAGATGGAACTGAGAGAGAGAGAGAGAGACGGAACTGAGAGAGCGAGAGACGGAACTGAGAGAGCAAGAGAGACGGAACTGAGAGAGTGACAGATGGAACTGAGAGAGAGAGAGACGGAACTGAGAGAGAGAGAGCGACCGAACTGAGACAGAGTGAGACGGAACTGAGAGAGAGAGAGAGAGAGAGAGACGGAAATGAGAGAGAGAGAGAGACTGAACTGAGAGAGAGACGGAACTGTGAGAGAGAGAGAGACGGAATTGAGAAAGCGAGAGACGGAACTGAGAGAGCAAGAGAGACGGATCTGAGAGAGAGAGAGAAACGGGACTGAGAGAGAGAGAGAGAGACGGAACTGAGAGAGAGACGGAACTGACAAAGAGAGAGAGACGGAACTGGGAGAGAGACAGAACTGAGAGAGAGAGAGATGGAACTGAGAGAGAGAGAGACGGAACAGAGAGAGAGAGCGACAGTACTGAGAGAGAGAGAGAGAGACGGAACTGAGAGAGAGAGGGTACTGAGAGAGAGCGAGATGGAACTGAGAGAGCAAGAGACGGAACTGAGAGAGAGAGAGAGAGAGAGACGGAACTGAGAGAGAGAGAGAGATGGAATTGAGAGAGCGATAGAGACAGAACTGAGAGAGAGTCGGAACTGAGAGAGAGAGAGAGACGGAACTGAAAGAGCGAGAGAGATGGAACTGAGAGAGAGACGGAACTGAGAGAGAGAGAGAGAGACGGAACTGAGAGAGCAAGAGAGATGGAACTGAGAGAGAGAGAGACTGAACTGAGAGAGAGAGCGAGAGACGGAACTGAGAGAGAGCGAGACGGAACTGAGAGAGAGAGAGACTGAACTGAGAGAGAGACAGAACTGTGAGAGAGAGAGAGACGGAATTGAGAAACCGAGAGACGGAAATGAGAGAGCAAGAGAGACGGATCTGAGAGAGAGAGAGAAACAGAACTGAGAGAGAGAGAGGGACGGAACTGAGAGAGAGACGGAACTGACAGAGAGAGAGAGACGGAACTGGGAGAGAGACGGAACTGAGAGAGAGATGGAACTGAGAGAGAGAGAGACGGAACAGAGAGAGAGAGCGACAGAACTGAGAGAGAGAGAGAGAGACGGAACTGAGAGAGAGAGGGTACTGAGAGAGAGCGAGATGGAACTGAGAGAGCAAGAGACGGAACTGAGAGAGAGAGAGAGAGACGGAACTGAGAGAGAGAGAGAGATGGAATTGAGAGAGCGATAGAGACAGAACTGAGAGAGAGACGGAACTGAGAGAGAGAGAGAGACGGAACTGAGAGAGCGAGAGAGATGGAACTGAGAGAGAGACGGAACTGAGAGAGAGAGAGAGAGACGGAACTGAGAGAGAGAGACGGAACTGAGAGAGAGAGACGGAACTGAGAGAGAGAGAGAGACGGAACTGAGAGAGAGAGAGACGGAACTGAGAGAGAGATGGAACTGAGAGACAGAGACGGAACTGAGAGACAGAGACGGAACTGAGAGAGAGAGAGAGACAGAACTGTGACAGCGAGAGAGACGGAACTGAGAGAGAGAGAGATGGAACTGAGAGAGAGAGAGAGATGGAACTGAGAGAGAGAGAGAGAAGGAACTGAGAGAGAGACGGAACTGAGAGAGAGAGAGAGAGACGGAACTGAGAGAGAGAGAGAGACGGAACTGAGAGAGAGACGGAACTGAGAGAGAGAGAGAGAGACGGAACTGAGAGAGCGGGAGAGATGGAACTGAGAGAGAGACGGAACTGAGAGAGAGAGAGACGGAACTGGGAGAGAGACAGAACTGAGAGAGAGATGGAACTGAGAGAGAGAGAGACGGAACAGAGAGAGAGAGCGACAGTACTGAGAGAGAGCAAGAGAGAGACGGAACTGAAAGAGAGACGGAACTGAGAGAGAGTGAGATGGAACTGAGAGACAGAGACGGAACTGAGAGACAGAGACGGAAATGAGAGAGAGAGAGAGACGGAACTGAGAGAGAGATGGAACTGAGAGAGAGAGAGACGGAACTGAGAGAGAGAGAGAGAGATGGAACTGAGAGAGAGAGAGACGGAACTGAGAGAGAGAGGGAACTGAGAGAGCGCGAGATGGAACTGAGAGAGCAAGAGACGGAACTGAGGGAGAGAGTGGGACGGAACTGAGAGAGAGAGAGAGAGAGAGAGACGGAACTGAGAGAGAGAGAGAGATGGAATTGAGAGAGCGATAGAGACAGAACTGAGAGAGAGACGGAACTGAGAGAGAGAGAGAGACGGAACTGAGAGAGCGAGAGAGATGGAACTGAGAGAGAGACAGAACTGAGAGAGAGAGAGAGAGACGGAACTGAGAGAGAGAGACGGAACTGACAGAGAGAGAGACGGAACTGAGAGAGAGAGAGAGACGGAACTGAGAGAGAGAGAGACGGAACTGAGAGAGAGATGGAACTGAGAGATAGAGACGGAACTGAGAGAAAGAGACGGAACTGAGAGAGAGAGAGAGACAGAACTGAGACAGCGAGAGAGACGGAACTGAGAGAGAGAGAGATGAAACAGAGAGAGAGAGAGAGATGGAACTGAGAGAGAGAGAGAGAAGGAACTGAGAGAGAGACGGAACTGAGAGAGAGAGAGAGACGGAACTGAGAGAGAGACGGAACTGAGAGAGAGAGAGAGACGGAACTGAGAGAGCGGGAGAGATGGAACTGAGAGAGAGACGGAACTGAGAGAGAGAGAGACGGAACTGAGAGAGAGAGAGAGACGGAACTGAAAGAGAGAGAGACGGAACTGAGAGAGAGATGGAACTGAGAGACAGAGACGGAACTGAGAGAGAGAGAGACAGAACTGAGACAGCGAGAGAGACAGAACTGGTAGAGAGAGAGATGAAACAGAGAGAGAGAGACGGAACTGAGAGAGAGAGAGATGGAACTGAGAGACAGAGACAGAACTGAGAGAGAGAGAGAGAGACAGAACTGAGACAGCGAGAGAGACAGAACTGAGAGAGAGAGAGATGAAACACAGAGAGAGAGAGACGGAACTGAGAGAGAGAGAGACGCAACTGAGAGAGAGATAGACGGAACTGAGAGAGAGACGGAATTGAGAGAGCGAGAGAGATGGAACTGA
This sequence comes from Pristiophorus japonicus, assembly GCF_044704955.1. Classification (NCBI taxonomy): domain Eukaryota; kingdom Metazoa; phylum Chordata; class Chondrichthyes; family Pristiophoridae; genus Pristiophorus; species Pristiophorus japonicus. Next base: position 222,530,216 of record NC_091978.1, read on the forward strand.
GAGACAGAGACGGAACTGATGAGAGAGAGAGAGTCAGAACTGAGACAGCGAGAGAGTCAGAACTGAGAGAGAGAGAGATGAAACAGAGAGAGAGAGAGACGGAACTGAGAGAGAGAGAGATGGAACTGAGAGACAGAGACGGAACTGAGAGAGAGAGATAGAGACAGAACTGAGACAGCGAGAGAGACAGAACTGAGAGAGAGAGAGATGAAACAGAGAGAGAGAGAGACGGAACTGAGAGAGAGAGAGACGCAACTGAGAGAGAGAGAGACGGAACTGAGAGAGAGACGGAATTGAGAGAGCGAGAGAGATGGAACTGAGAGAGAGAGAGAGAGACGGAACTGAGAGAGCGAGAGACGGAACTGAGAGAGCAAGAGAGACGGAACTGAGAGAGTGACAGATGGAACTGAGAGAGAGAGAGACGGAACTGAGAGAGAGAGAGCGACCGAACTGAGACAGAGTGAGACGGAACTGAGAGAGAGAGAGAGAGAGAGAGACGGAAATGAGAGAGAGAGAGCGACTGAACTGAGAGAGAGACGGAACTGTGAGAGAGAGAGAGACGGAATTGAGAAAGCGAGTGACGGAACTGAGAGAGCAAGAGAGTCGGATCTGAGAGAGCGGGAGAGATGGAACTGAGAGAGAGACGGAACTGAGAGAGAGAGAGACGGAACTGAGCGAGAGAGAGAGAGACGGAACTGAGAGAGAGAGAGACGGAACTGAGAGAGAGATGGAACTGAGAGACAGAGACGGAACTGAGAGAGAGAGAGACAGAACTGAGACAGCGAGAGAGACAGAACTGGGAGAGAGAGAGATGAAACAGAGAGAGAGAACGGAACTGAGAGAGAGAGAGAGAGACAGAACTGAGACAGCGAGAGAGACAGAACTGAGAGAGAGAGAGATGAAACAGAGAGAGAGAGAGACGGAACTGAGAGAGAGAGAGACGCAACTGAGAGAGAGATAGACGGAACTGAGAGAGAGACGGAATTGAGAGAGCGGGAGAGATGGAACTGAGAGAGAGAGAGAGACGGAACTGAGAGAGCGAGAGACGGAACTGAGAGAGCAAGAGAGATGGATCTGAGAGAGAGACGGAACTGAGAGAGAGAGAGAGACGGAAGTGGGAGAAAGACAGAACTGAGAGAGAGATGGAACTGAGAGAGAGAGAGACGGAACTGAGAGAGAGACGGAACTGAGAGAGAGTGAGATGGAACTGAGAGAGCAAGAGGCGGAACTGAGAGTGAGAGAGACAGAACTGAGACAGCGAGAGAGACAGAACTGGGAGAGAGAGAGATGAAACAGAGAGAGAGAACGGAACTGAGAGAGAGAGAGAGACAGAACTGAGACAGCGAGAGAGACAGAACTGAGAGAGAGAGAGATGAAACAGAGAGAGAGAGAGACGGAACTGAGAGAGAGAGAGACGCAACTGAGAGAGAGATAGACGGAACTGAGAGAGAGACGGAATTGAGAGAGCGGGAGAGATGGAACTGAGAGAGAGAGAGAGACGGAACTGAGAGAGCGAGAGACGGAACTGAGAGAGCAAGAGAGATGGATCTGAGAGAGAGACGGAACTGAGAGAGAGAGAGAGACGGAAGTGGGAGAAAGACAGAACTGAGAGAGAGATGGAACTGAGAGAGAGAGAGACGGAACTGAGAGAGAGACGGAACTGAGAGAGAGTGAGATGGAACTGAGAGAGCAAGAGGCAGAACTGAGAGTGAGAGAGAGACGGAACTGAAAGAGCGAGAGAGACAGAACTGAGAGAGAGCGAGATGGAACTGAGAGAGCAAGAGACAGAACTGAGAGTGAGAGAGAGACGGAAATGAGAGAACGAGAGACGGAACAGAGAGAGAGAGCGACAGTACTGAGAGAGAGAGTGAGAGAGATGGAACTGAGAGAGAGACGGAACAGAGAGAGAGAGAGATGGAACTGAGAGAGCAAGAGACAGAACTGAGAGTGAGAGAGAGACGGAACTGAGAGAGCGAGCGAGACAGAACTGAGAGAGAGAGAGATGGAACTGAGAGAGAGAGAGAGACGGAACTGAGAGAGCGAGAGAGAGAGAGGAAACTGAGAGAGAGAGAGACGGAACTGAGAGAGCAACAGAGGGGGAACTGAGAGAGAGAGAGACGGAATTCAGAGCGAGAGAGACGGAACCGAGAAAGAGAAAGAGACAGAACTGAGAGAGAGAGACGGAACTGAGAGAGAGAGAGACGGAACTGAGAGAGCGAGAGATGGAACTGAGAGTGAGAGAGAGAGGGAACTGAGAGAGAGAGAGAGACGGAACTGAGAGAGAGATGAAATTGAGAGAGCGAGAGACGGAACTGAGAGAGCAAGAGAGATGGAACTGAGAGAGAGAGAGACTGAACTGAGAGAGAGATCGAGAGACGGAACTGAGAGAGAGCTAGACGGAACTGAGAGAGAGAGAGACTGAACTGAGAGCGAGACAGAACTGTGAGAGAGAGAGAGACGGAATTGAGAAAGCGAGAGACGGAACTGAGAGAGCAAGAGAGACGGATCTGAGAGAGAGAGAGAAACGGAACTGAGAGAGAGAGAGGGACGGAACTGAGAGAGAGACGGAACTGACAGAGAGAGAGAGACGGAACTGGGAGAGAGACGGAACTGAGAGAGAGATGGAACTGAGAGAGAGAGAGACGGAACAGAGAGAGAGAGCGACAGAACTGAGAGAGAGAGAGAGAGACGGAACTGAGAGAGAGAGGGAACTGAGAGAGCGCGAGATGGAACTGAGAGAGCAAGAGACGGAACTGAGGGAGAGAGTGGGACGGAACTGAGAGAGAGAGAGAGAGAGAGAGACGGAACTGAGAGAGAGAGAGAGATGGAATTGAGAGAGCGATAGAGACAGAACTGAGAGAGAGATGGAACTGAGAGAGAGAGAGAGACGGAACTGAGAGAGCGAGAGAGATGGAACTGAGAGAGAGACAGAACTGAGAGAGAGAGAGAGAGACGGAACTGAAAGAGAGAGAGACGGAACTGAGAGAGAGAGAGAGACGGAACTGAGAGAGAGAGAGACGGAACTGAGAGAGAGATGGAACTGAGAGATAGAGACGGAACTGAGAGACAGAGACGGAACTGAGAGAGAGAGAGAGACAGAACTGAGACAGCGAGAGAGACGGAACTGAGAGAGAGAGAGATGAAACAGAGAGAAAGAGAGAGACGGAACTGAGAGAGAGAGAGAGACGGAACTGAGAGAGAGACGGAACTGAGAGAGAGAGAGAGACGGAATTGAGAGAGCGGGAGAGATGGAACTGAGAGAGAGACGGAACTGAGAGAGAGAGAGACGGAACTGAGAGAGAGAGAGAGAGACGGAACTGAAAGAGAGAGAGACGGAACTGAGAGAGAGATGGAACTGAGAGACAGAGACGGAACTGAGAGAGAGAGAGACAGAACTGAGACAGCGAGAGAGACAGAACTGGGAGAGAGAGAGATGAAACAGAGAGAGAGAGAGACGGAACTGAGAGAGAGAGAGATGGAACTGAGAGACAGAGACGGAACTGAGAGAGAGAGAGAGAGACAGAACTGAGACAGCGAGAGAGACAGAACTGAGAGAGAGAGAGATGAAACAGAGAGAGAGAGAGACGGAACTGAGAGAGAGAGAGACGCAACTGAGAGAGAGACAGACGGAACTGAGAGAGAGACGGAATTGAGAGAGCGAGAGAGATGGAACTGAGAGAGAGAGAGAGACGGAACTGAGAGAGCGAGAGACGGAACTGAGAGAGCAAGAGAGACGGAACTGAGAGAGTGACAGATGGAACTGAGAGAGAGAGAGACGGAACTGAGAGAGAGAGAGAGACCGAACTGAGACAGAGTGAGACGGAACTGAGAGAGAGAGAGAGAGAGAGAGACGGAAATGAGAGAGAGAGAGAGACTGAACTGAGAGAGAGACGGAACTGTGAGAGAGAGAGAGACGGAATTGAGAAAGCGAGAGACGGAACTGAGAGAGCAAGAGAGACGGATCTGAGAGAGAGAGAGAAACGGGACTGAGAGAGAGAGAGAGACGGAACTGAGAGAGAGACGGAACTGATAGAGAGAGAGACGGAACAGAGAGAGACAGCGACAGTACTGAGAGAGAGAGAGAGAGAGACGGAACTGAGAGAGAGACGGAACTGAGAGAGAGTGAGATGGAACTGAGAGACAGAGATGGAACTGAGAGACAGAGACGGAAATGAGAGAGAGAGAGAGACGGAACTGAGAGAGAGACGGAACTGAGAGAGAGAGAGACGGAACTGAGAGAGAGAGAGAGAGACGGAACTGAGAGAGAGAGAGACGGAACTGAGAGAGAGAGAGACGGAACTGAGAGAGAGATGGAACTGAGAGACAGAGACGGAACTGAGAGAGAGAGAGACAGAACTGAGACAGCGAGAGAGACGGAACTGAGAGAGAGAGAGATGAAACAGAGAGAGAGAGAGAGAAGGAACTGAGAGAGAGAGACGGTACTGAGAGAGAGAGAGAGAGACGGAACTGAGAGAGAGAGAGAGACGGAACTGAGAGAGAGACGGAACTGAGAGAGAGAGAGAGACGGAACTGAGAGAGCGGGAGAGACGGAACTGAGAGAGACGGAACTGAGAGAGAGAGAGATGGAACTGAGAGAGAGAGAGACGGAACTGAGAGAGAGATGGAACTGAGAGACAGAGACGGAACTGAGAGAGAGAGAGACAGAACTGAGACAGCGAGAGAGACAGAACTGAGAGAGAGAGAGATGAAACAGAGAGAGAGAGAGAGACGGAACTGAGAGAGAGAGAGATGGAACTGAGAGACAGAGACGGAACTGAGAGAGAGAGATAGAGACAGAACTGAGACAGCGAGAGAGACAGAACTGAGAGAGCGAGAGACGGAACTGAGAGAGCAAGAGAGACGGAACTGAGAGAGTGACAGATGGAACTGAGAGAGAGAGAGACGGAACTGAGAGAGAGAGAGAGACCGAACTGAGACAGAGTGAGACGGAACTGAGAGAGAGAGAGAGAGAGAGAGAGACGGAAATGAGAGAGAGAGAGAGACTGAACTGAGAGAGAGACGGAACTGTGAGAGAGAGAGAGAGACGGAATTGAGAAAGCGAGAGACGGAACTGAGAGAGCAAGAGAGACGGATCTGAGAGAGAGAGAGAAACAGGACTGAGAGAGAGAGAGAGACGGAACTGAGAGAGAGACGGAACTGACAGAGAGAGAGAGACGGAACTGGGAGAGTGACAGAACTGAGAGAGAGACGGAACTGAGAGAGAGACGGAACTGAGAGAGAGAGAGAGAGACGGAACTGAGAGAGAGAGAGACGGAACTGAGAGAGAGACGGAACTGAGAGAGAGAGAGAGACGGAACTGAGAGAGCGGGAGAGACGGAACTGAGAGAGACGGAACTGAGAGAGAGAGAGATGGAACTGAGAGAGAGAGAGACGGAACTGAGAGAGAGATGGAACTGAGAGACAGAGACGGAACTGAGAGAGAGAGAGACAGAACTGAGACAGCGAGAGAGACAGAACTGAGAGAGAGAGAGATGAAACAGAGAGAGAGAGAGAGACGGAACTGAGAGAGAGAGAGATGGAACTGAGAGACAGAGACGGAACTGAGAGAGAGAGATAGAGACAGAACTGAGACAGCGAGAGAGACAGAACTGAGAGAGCGAGAGACGGAACTGAGAGAGCAAGAGAGACGGAACTGAGAGAGTGACAGATGGAACTGAGAGAGAGAGAGACGGAACTGAGAGAGAGAGAGAGACCGAACTGAGACAGAGTGAGACGGAACTGAGAGAGAGAGAGAGAGAGAGAGAGACGGAAATGAGAGAGAGAGAGAGACTGAACTGAGAGAGAGACGGAACTGTGAGAGAGAGAGAGAGACGGAATTGAGAAAGCGAGAGACGGAACTGAGAGAGCAAGAGAGACGGATCTGAGAGAGAGAGAGAAACAGGACTGAGAGAGAGAGAGAGACGGAACTGAGAGAGAGACGGAACTGACAGAGAGAGAGAGACGGAACTGGGAGAGTGACAGAACTGAGAGAGAGACTGAACTGAGAGAGAGACGGAACTGAGAGAGCAAGAGACGGAACTGAGAGTGAGAGAGAGACGGAACTGAAAGAGCGAGAGAGACAGAACTGAGAGAGAGAGAGATGGAACTGAGAGAGAGAGAGAGAGAGGAAACTGAGAGAGGGAGAGACAGAACTGAGAGAGCGACAGAGAGGGAACAGAGCGAGAGAGACGGAATTGAGAGCGAGAGAGACGGAACCGAGAAAGAGAGAGAGACGGAACTGAGAGACGGAGAGACAGAACTGAGAGAGCGACAGAGAGGGAACAGAGAGAGAGAGACGGAATTGAGAGCGAGAGAGACGGAACCGAGAAAGAGAAAGAGACAGAACTGAGAGAGAGAGACGGAACTGAGAGAGAGAGAGACGGAACTGAGAGAGCGAGAGATGGAACTGAGAGTGAGAGAGAGACGGAACTGAGTGAGAGAGAGAGACGGAACTGAGAGAGAGATGGAATTGAGAGAGCGAGAGACGGAACTGAGAGAGCAAGAGAGACGGAACTGAGAGAGAGAGACAGAACTGAGAGAGAGAGACGGAACTGAGCGAGAACGAGACGGAACTGAGAGAGAGAGACTGAACTGAGAGAGAGACGGAACTGTGAGAGAGAGAGAGGCGGAATTGAGAAAGCGAGAGACGGATCTGAGAGAGAGAGAGAAACGGAACTGAGAGAGATAGAGAGATGGAACTGGGAGAGAGACAGAACTGAGAGAGAGAGAGAGAGACGGAACTGAGAGAGAAAGGGAACTGAGAGAGCGTGATATGGAACTGAGAGAGCAAGAGACGGAACTGAGAGAGAGAGAGAGAGGGACGGAAGTGAGAGAGAGAGAGAGAGAGACGGAACTGAGAGAGAGAGAGAGACGGAACTGAGAGAGAGACGGAACTGAGAGAGAGAGAGAGACAGAACTGAGAGAGCGAGAGAGATGGAACTGAGAGGGAGACGGAACTGAGAGAGAGAGAGAGAGACGGAACTGAGAGAGAGACGGAACTGAGAGAGAGAGAGAGACGTAACTGAGGGAGAGAGAGACGGAACTGAGAGAGAGATGGAACTGAGAGACAGAGGCGGAACTGAGAGAGAGAGAGAGACAGAACTGAGACAGCGAGAGAGACGGAACTGAGAGAGAGAGAGATGAAACAGAGAGAGAGAGAGATGGAACTCAGAGAGAGAGAGAAGGAACTGAGAGAGAGAGATGGAACTGAGAGAGAGAGAGAGAGACGGAACTGAGAGAGAGAGAGAGACGGAACTGAGAGAGAGGGAGAGAGAGAGACGGAACTGAGAGAGCGAGAGAGACGGAACTGAGAGAGAGACGGAACTGAGAGAGAGAGAGAGAGACAGAACTGAGAGAGAGAGAGAGAGATGGAACTGAGAGAGAGAGAGATGGAACTGAGGGAGAGATGGAACTGAGAGACAGAGACGGAACTGAGAGAGAGAGAGAGACGCAACTGAGAGAGAGATAGACGGAACTGAGAGAGAGACGGAATTGAGAGAGCGAGAGACGGAACTGAGAGAGCAAGAGAGACGGAACTGAGAGAGTGACAGATGGAACTGAGAGAGAGAGAGAGACCGAACTGAGACAGAGTGAGACGGAACTGAGAGAGAGAGAGAGAGAGAGAGACGGAAATGAGAGAGAGAGAGAGACTGAACTGAGAGAGAGACGGAACTGTGAGAGAGAGAGAGACGGAATTGAGAAAGCGAGAGACGGAACTGAGAGAGCAAGAGAGACGGATCTGAGAGAGAGAGAGAGACGGAACTGAGAGAGAGACGGAACTGATAGAGAGAGAGACGGAACAGAGAGAGAGAGCGACAGTACTGAGAGAGAGAGAGAGAGACGGAACTGAGAGAGAGATGAAATTGAGAGAGCGAGAGACGGAACTGAGAGAGCAAGAGAGATGGAACTGAGAGAGAGAGAGACTGAACTGAGAGAGAGATCGAGAGACGGAACTGAGAGAGAGGGAGAGAGAGAGACGGAACTGAGAGAGCGAGAGAGACGGAACTGAGAGAGAGACGGAACTGAGAGAGAGAGAGAGAGACAGAACTGAGAGAGAGAGAGAGAGATGGAACTGAGAGAGAGAGAGATGGAACTGAGGGAGAGATGGAACTGAGAGACAGAGACGGAACTGAGAGAGAGAGAGACGCAACTGAGAGAGAGATAGACGGAACTGAGAGAGAGACGGAATTGAGAGAGCGAGAGACGGAACTGAGAGAGCAAGAGAGACGGAACTGAGAGAGTGACAGATGGAACTGAGAGAGAGAGAGAGACCGAACTGAGACAGAGTGAGACGGAACTGAGAGAGAGAGAGAGAGAGAGAGACGGAAATGAGAGAGAGAGAGAGACTGAACTGAGAGAGAGACGGAACTGTGAGAGAGAGAGAGACGGAATTGAGAAAGCGAGAGACGGAACTGAGAGAGCAAGAGAGACGGATCTGAGAGAGAGAGAGAGAGACGGAACTGAGAGAGAGACGGAACTGATAGAGAGAGAGACGGAACAGAGAGAGAGAGCGACAGTACTGAGAGAGAGAGAGAGAGAGACGGAACTGAGAGAGAGATGAAATTGAGAGAGCGAGAGACGGAACTGAGAGAGCAAGAGAGATGGAACTGAGAGAGAGAGAGACTGAACTGAGAGAGAGATCGAGAGACGGAACTGAGAGAGAGCTAAACGGAACTGAGAGAGAGAGAGACTGAACTGAGAGCGAGACAGAACTGTGAGAGAGAGAGAGACGGAATTGAGAAAGCGAGAGACGGAACTGAGAGAGCAAGAGAGACGGATCTGAGAGAGAGAGAGAAACGGAACTGAGAGAGAGAGAGGGACGGAACTGAGAGAGAGACGGAACTGACAGAGAGAGAGAGACGGAACTGGGAGAGAGACAGAACTGAGAGAGAGATGGAACTGAGAGAGAGAGAGACGGAACAGAGAGAGAGAGCGATAGAACTGAGAGAGAGAGAGAGAGACGGAACTGAGAGAGAGAGGGAACTGAGAGAGCGCGAGATGGAACTGAGAGAGCAAGAGACGGAACTGAGGGAGAGAGTGGGACGGAACTGAGAGAGAGAGAGAGAGAGAGAGACGGAACTGAGAGAGAGAGAGAGACGGAATTGAGAAAGCGAGAGACGGAACTGAGAGAGCAAGAGAGACGGATCTGAGAGAGAGAGAGAAACAGGACTGAGAGAGAGAGAGAGACGGAACTGAGAGAGAGACGGAACTGACAGAGAGAGAGAGACGGAACTGGGAGAGTGACAGAACTGAGAGAGAGACTGAACTGAGAGAGAGACGGAACTGAGAGAGCAAGAGACGGAACTGAGAGTGAGAGAGAGACGGAACTGAAAGAGCGAGAGAGACAGAACTGAGAGAGAGAGAGATGGAACTGAGAGAGAGAGAGAGAGAGGAAACTGAGAGAGGGAGAGACAGAACTGAGAGAGCGACAGAGAGGGAACAGAGCGAGAGAGACGGAATTGAGAGCGAGAGAGACGGAACCGAGAAAGAGAGAGAGACGGAACTGAGAGACGGAGAGACAGAACTGAGAGAGCGACAGAGAGGGAACAGAGAGAGAGAGACGGAATTGAGAGCGAGAGAGACGGAACCGAGAAAGAGAAAGAGACAGAACTGAGAGAGAGAGACGGAACTGAGAGAGAGAGAGACGGAACTGAGAGAGCGAGAGATGGAACTGAGAGTGAGAGAGAGACGGAACTGAGTGAGAGAGAGAGACGGAACTGAGAGAGAGATGGAATTGAGAGAGCGAGAGACGGAACTGAGAGAGCAAGAGAGACGGAACTGAGAGAGAGAGACAGAACTGAGAGAGAGAGACGGAACTGAGCGAGAACGAGACGGAACTGAGAGAGAGAGACTGAACTGAGAGAGAGACGGAACTGTGAGAGAGAGAGAGGCGGAATTGAGAAAGCGAGAGACGGATCTGAGAGAGAGAGAGAAACGGAACTGAGAGAGATAGAGAGATGGAACTGGGAGAGAGACAGAACTGAGAGAGAGAGAGAGAGACGGAACTGAGAGAGAAAGGGAACTGAGAGAGCGTGATATGGAACTGAGAGAGCAAGAGACGGAACTGAGAGAGAGAGAGAGAGGGACGGAAGTGAGAGAGAGAGAGAGAGAGACGGAACTGAGAGAGAGAGAGAGACGGAACTGAGAGAGAGGGAGAGAGAGAGACGGAACTGAGAGAGCGAGAGAGACGGAACTGAGAGAGAGACGGAACTGAGAGAGAGAGAGAGAGACAGAACTGAGAGAGAGAGAGAGAGATGGAACTGAGAGAGAGAGAGATGGAACTGAGGGAGAGATGGAACTGAGAGACAGAGACGGAACTGAGAGAGAGAGAGAGACGCAACTGAGAGAGAGATAGACGGAACTGAGAGAGAGACGGAATTGAGAGAGCGAGAGACGGAACTGAGAGAGCAAGAGAGACGGAACTGAGAGAGTGACAGATGGAACTGAGAGAGAGAGAGAGACCGAACTGAGACAGAGTGAGACGGAACTGAGAGAGAGAGAGAGAGAGAGAGACGGAAATGAGAGAGAGAGAGAGACTGAACTGAGAGAGAGACGGAACTGTGAGAGAGAGAGAGACGGAATTGAGAAAGCGAGAGACGGAACTGAGAGAGCAAGAGAGACGGATCTGAGAGAGAGAGAGAGACGGAACTGAGAGAGAGACGGAACTGATAGAGAGAGAGACGGAACAGAGAGAGAGAGCGACAGTACTGAGAGAGAGAGAGAGAGAGAGAGACGGAACTGAGAGAGAGATGAAATTGAGAGAGCGAGAGACGGAACTGAGAGAGCAAGAGAGATGGAACTGAGAGAGAGAGAGACTGAACTGAGAGAGAGATCGAGAGACGGAACTGAGAGAGAGGGAGAGAGAGAGACGGAACTGAGAGAGCGAGAGAGACGGAACTGAGAGAGAGACGGAACTGAGAGAGAGAGAGAGAGACAGAACTGAGAGAGAGAGAGAGAGATGGAACTGAGAGAGAGAGAGATGGAACTGAGGGAGAGATGGAACTGAGAGACAGAGACGGAACTGAGAGAGAGAGAGACGCAACTGAGAGAGAGATAGACGGAACTGAGAGAGAGACGGAATTGAGAGAGCGAGAGACGGAACTGAGAGAGCAAGAGAGACGGAACTGAGAGAGTGACAGATGGAACTGAGAGAGAGAGAGAGACCGAACTGAGACAGAGTGAGACGGAACTGAGAGAGAGAGAGAGAGAGAGAGACGGAAATGAGAGAGAGAGAGAGACTGAACTGAGAGAGAGACGGAACTGTGAGAGAGAGAGAGACGGAATTGAGAAAGCGAGAGACGGAACTGAGAGAGCAAGAGAGACGGATCTGAGAGAGAGAGAGAGAGACGGAACTGAGAGAGAGACGGAACTGATAGAGAGAGAGACGGAACAGAGAGAGAGAGCGACAGTACTGAGAGAGAGAGAGAGAGAGACGGAACTGAGAGAGAGATGAAATTGAGAGAGCGAGAGACGGAACTGAGAGAGCAAGAGAGATGGAACTGAGAGAGAGAGAGACTGAACTGAGAGAGAGATCGAGAGACGGAACTGAGAGAGAGCTAAACGGAACTGAGAGAGAGAGAGACTGAACTGAGAGCGAGACAGAACTGTGAGAGAGAGAGAGACGGAATTGAGAAAGCGAGAGACGGAACTGAGAGAGCAAGAGAGACGGATCTGAGAGAGAGAGAGAAACGGAACTGAGAGAGAGAGAGGGACGGAACTGAGAGAGAGACGGAACTGACAGAGAGAGAGCGACGGAACTGGGAGAGAGACAGAACTGAGAGAGAGATGGAACTGAGAGAGAGAGAGACGGAACAGAGAGAGAGAGCGATAGAACTGAGAGAGAGAGAGAGAGACGGAACTGAGAGAGAGAGGGAACTGAGAGAGCGCGAGATGGAACTGAGAGAGCAAGAGACGGAACTGAGGGAGAGAGTGGGACGGAACTGAGAGAGAGAGAGAGAGAGAGAGACGGAACTGAGAGAGAGAGAGAGACGGAATTGAGAAAGCGAGAGACGGAACTGAGAGAGCAAGAGAGACGGATCTGAGAGAGAGAGAGAAACAGGACTGAGAGAGAGAGAGAGACGGAACTGAGAGAGAGACGGAACTGACAGAGAGAGAGAGACGGAACTGGGAGAGTGACAGAACTGAGAGAGAGACTGAACTGAGAGAGAGACGGAACTGAGAGAGCAAGAGACGGAACTGAGAGTGAGAGAGAGACGGAACTGAAAGAGCGAGAGAGACAGAACTGAGAGAGAGAGAGATGGAACTGAGAGAGAGAGAGAGAGAGGAAACTGAGAGAGGGAGAGACAGAACTGAGAGAGCGACAGAGAGGGAACAGAGCGAGAGAGACGGAATTGAGAGCGAGAGAGACGGAACCGAGAAAGAGAGAGAGACGGAACTGAGAGACGGAGAGACAGAACTGAGAGAGCGACAGAGAGGGAACAGAGAGAGAGAGACGGAATTGAGAGCGAGAGAGACGGAACCGAGAAAGAGAAAGAGACAGAACTGAGAGAGAGAGACGGAACTGAGAGAGAGAGAGACGGAACTGAGAGAGCGAGAGATGGAACTGAGAGTGAGAGAGAGACGGAACTGAGTGAGAGAGAGAGACGGAACTGAGAGAGAGATGGAATTGAGAGAGCGAGAGACGGAACTGAGAGAGCAAGAGAGACGGAACTGAGAGAGAGAGACAGTACTGAGAGAGAGAGACGGAACTGAGCGAGAACGAGACGGAACTGAGAGAGAGAGACTGAACTGAGAGAGAGACGGAACTGTGAGAGAGAGAGAGGCGGAATTGAGAAAGCGAGAGACGGATCTGAGAGAGAGAGAGAAACGGAACTGAGAGAGATAGAGAGATGGAACTGGGAGAGAGACAGAACTGAGAGAGAGAGAGAGAGACGGAACTGAGAGAGAAAGGGAACTGAGAGAGCGTGATATGGAACTGAGAGAGCAAGAGACGGAACTGAGAGAGAGAGAGAGAGGGACGGAAGTGAGAGAGAGAGAGAGAGAGACGGAACTGAGAGAGAGAGAGAGACGGAACTGAGAGAGAGACGGAACTGAGAGAGAGAGAGAGACAGAACTGAGAGAGCGAGAGAGATGGAACTGAGAGGGAGACGGAACTGAGAGAGAGAGAGAGAGACGGAACTGAGAGAGAGACGGAACTGAGAGAGAGAGAGAGACGTAACTGAGGGAGAGAGAGACGGAACTGAGAGAGAGATGGAACTGAGAGACAGAGGCGGAACTGAGAGAGAGAGAGAGACAGAACTGAGACAGCGAGAGAGACGGAACTGAGAGAGAGAGAGATGAAACAGAGAGAGAGAGAGATGGAACTCAGAGAGAGAGAGAAGGAACTGAGAGAGAGAGATGGAACTGAGAGAGAGAGAGATGGAACTGAGGGAGAGATGGAACTGAGAGACAGAGACGGAACTGAGAGAGAGAGAGAGACGCAACTGAGAGAGAGATAGACGGAACTGAGAGAGAGACGGAATTGAGAGAGCGAGAGACGGAACTGAGAGAGCAAGAGAGACGGAACTGAGAGAGTGACAGATGGAACTGAGAGAGAGAGAGAGACCGAACTGAGACAGAGTGAGACGGAACTGAGAGAGAGAGAGACGGAAATGAGAGAGAGAGAGAGACTGAACTGAGAGAGAGACGGAACTGTGAGAGAGAGAGAGACGGAATTGAGAAAGCGAGAGACGGAACTGAGAGAGCAAGAGAGACGGATCTGAGAGAGAGAGAGAGACGGAACTGAGAGAGAGACGGAACTGATAGAGAGAGAGACGGAACAGAGAGAGAGAGCGACAGTACTGAGAGAGAGAGAGAGAGAGAGAGACGGAACTGAGAGAGAGATGAAATTGAGAGAGCGAGAGACGGAACTGAGAGAGCAAGAGAGATGGAACTGAGAGAGAGAGAGACTGAACTGAGAGAGAGATCGAGAGACGGAACTGAGAGAGAGGGAGAGAGAGAGACGGAACTGAGAGAGCGAGAGAGACGGAACTGAGAGAGAGACGGAACTGAGAGAGAGAGAGAGAGACAGAACTGAGAGAGAGAGAGAGAGATGGAACTGAGAGAGAGAGAGATGGAACTGAGGGAGAGATGGAACTGAGAGACAGAGACGGAACTGAGAGAGAGAGAGACGCAACTGAGAGAGAGATAGACGGAACTGAGAGAGAGACGGAATTGAGAGAGCGAGAGACGGAACTGAGAGAGCAAGAGAGACGGAACTGAGAGAGTGACAGATGGAACTGAGAGAGAGAGAGAGACCGAACTGAGACAGAGTGAGACGGAACTGAGAGAGAGAGAGAGAGAGAGAGACGGAAATGAGAGAGAGAGAGAGACTGAACTGAGAGAGAGACGGAACTGTGAGAGAGAGAGACGGAATTGAGAAAGCGAGAGACGGAACTGAGAGAGCAAGAGAGACGGATCTGAGAGAGAGAGAGAGAGACGGAACTGAGAGAGAGACGGAACTGATAGAGAGAGAGACGGAACAGAGAGAGAGAGCGACAGTACTGAGAGAGAGAGAGAGAGAGACGGAACTGAGAGAGAGATGAAATTGAGAGAGCGAGAGACGGAACTGAGAGAGCAAGAGAGATGGAACTGAGAGAGAGAGAGACTGAACTGAGAGAGAGATCGAGAGACGGAACTGAGAGAGAGCTAAACGGAACTGAGAGAGAGAGAGACTGAACTGAGAGCGAGACAGAACTGTGAGAGAGAGAGAGACGGAATTGAGAAAGCGAGAGACGGAACTGAGAGAGCAAGAGAGACGGATCTGAGAGAGAGAGAGAAACGGAACTGAGAGAGAGAGAGGGACGGAACTGAGAGAGAGACGGAACTGACAGAGAGAGAGAGACGGAACTGGGAGAGAGACAGAACTGAGAGAGAGATGGAACTGAGAGAGAGAGAGACGGAACAGAGAGAGAGAGCGATAGAACTGAGAGAGAGAGAGAGAGACGGAACTGAGAGAGAGAGGGAACTGAGAGAGCGCGAGATGGAACTGAGAGAGCAAGAGACGGAACTGAGGGAGAGAGTGGGACGGAACTGAGAGAGAGAGAGAGAGAGAGAGACGGAACTGAGAGAGAGAGAGAGATGGAATTGAGAGAGCGATAGAGACAGAACTGAGAGAGAGACGGAACTGAGAGAGAGAGAGAGAGACGGAACTGAGAGAGCGAGAGAGATGGAACTGAGAGAGAGACAGAACTGAGAGAGAGAGAGAGAGACGGAACTGAGAGAGAGAGACGGAACTGACAGAGAGAGAGACGGAACTGAGAGAGAGAGAGAGACGGAACTGAGAGAGAGAGAGACGGAACTGAGAGAGAGATGGAACTGAGAGATAGAGACGGAACTGAGAGACAGAGACGGAACTGAGAGAGAGAGAGAGACAGAACTGAGACAGCGAGAGAGATGGAACTGAGAGAGAGAGAGATGGAACTGAGAGAGAGAGAGAGAAGGAACTGAGAGAGAGACGGAACTGAGAGAGAGAGAGAGAGAGACGGAACTGAGAGAGAGAGAGAGACGGAACTGAGAGAGAGACGGAACTGAGAGAGAGAGAGAGACGGAACTGAGAGAGCGGGAGAGATGGAACTGAGAGAGAGACGGAACTGAGAGAAAGAGAGACGGAACTGAGAGAGAGAGAGAGAGACGGAACTGAGAGAGAGATGGAACTGAGAGACAGAGACGGAACTGAGAGAGAGAGAGACAGAACTGAGACAGCGAGAGAGACAGAACTGGGAGAGAGAGAGATGAAACAGAGAGAGAGAGAGACGGAACTGAGAGAGAGAGAGATGGAACTGAGAGACAGAGACGGAACTGAGAGAGAGAGAGACAGAACTGAGACAGCGAGAGAGACAGAACTGAGAGAGAGAGAGATGAAACAGAGAGAGTGAGAGACGGAACTGAGAGAGAGAGAGACGCAACTGAGAGAGAGATAGACGGAACTGAGAGAGAGACGGAATTGAGAGAGCGAGAGAGATGGAACTGAGAGACAGAGACGGAACTGAGAGAGAGAGAGTCAGAACTGAGACAGCGAGAGAGTCAGAACTGAGAGAGAGAGAGATGAAACAGAGAGAGAGAGAGACGGAACTGAGAGAGAGAGAGAGATGGAATTGAGAGAGCGATAGAGACAGAACTGAGAGAGAGACGGAACTGAGAGAGAGAGAGAGACGGAACTGATAGAGCGAGAGAGATGGAACTGAGAGAGAGACAGAACTGAGAGAGAGAGAGAGAGAGAGACGGAACTGAGAGAGAGAGACGGAACTGACAGAGAGAGAGAGACGGAACTAAGAGAGAGAGAGAGACGGAACTGAGAGAGAGAGAGACGGAACTGAGAGAGAGATGGAACTGAGAGATAGAGACGGAACTGAGAGACAGAGACGGAACTGAGAGAGAGAGAGAGACAGATCTGAGACAGCGAGAGAGACGGAACTGAGAGAGCGAGAGATGAAACAGAGAGAGAGAGAGAGATGGAACTGAGAGAGAGAGAGAGAAGGAACTGAGAGAGAGACGGAACTGAGAGAGAGAGAGAGAGACGGAACTGAGAGAGAGAGAGAGACGGAACTGAGAGAGAGACGGAACTGAGAGAGAGAGAGAGACGGAACTGAGAGAGCGGGAGAGATGGAACTGAGAGAGAGACGGAACTGAGAGAGAGAGAGACGGAACTGAGAGAGAGAGAGAGAGACGGAACTGAAAGAGAGAGAGACGGAACTGAGAGAGAGATGGAACTGAGAGACAGAGACGGAACTGAGAGAGAGAGAGACAGAACTGAGACAGCGAGAGAGACAGAACTGGGAGAGAGAGAGATGAAACAGAGAGAGAGAGAGACGGAACTGAGAGAGAGAGAGATGGAACTGAGAGACAGAGACGGAACTGAGAGAGAGAGAGAGAGAGAGACAGAACTGAGACAGCGAGAGAGACAGAACTGAGAGAGAGAGAGATGAAACAGAGAGAGAGAGAGACGGAACTGAGAGAGAGAGAGACGCAACTGAGAGATAGAGACGGAACTGAGAGAGAGAGATAGAGACAGAACTGAGACAGCGAGAGAGACAGAACTGAGAGAGAGAGAGATGAAACAGAGAGAGAGAGAGACGGAACTGAGAGAGAGAGAGACGCAACTGAGAGAGAGAGAGACGGAACTGAGAGAGAGACGGAATTGAGAGAGCGAGAGAGATGGAACTGAGAGAGAGAGAGAGAGACGGAACTGAGAGAGCGAGAGATGGAACTGAGAGAGCAAGAGAGACGGAACTGAGAGAGTGACAGATGGAACTGAGAGAGAGAGAGACGGAACTGAGAGAGAGAGAGCGACCGAACTAAGACAGAGTGAGACGGAACTGAGAGAGAGAGAGAGAGAGAGAGACGGAAATGAGAGAGAGAGAGCGACTGAACTGAGAGAGAGACGGAACTGTGAGAGAGAGAGAGACGGAATTGAGAAAGCGAGAGACGGAACTGAGAGAGCAAGAGAGTCGGATCTGAGAGAGCGGGAGAGATGGAACTGAGAGAGAGACGGAACTGAGAGAGAGAGAGACGGAACTGAGAGAGAGAGAGAGAGACGGAACTGAGAGAGAGAGAGACGGAACTGAGAGAGAGATGGAACTGAGAGACAGAGACGGAACTGAGAGAGAGAGAGACAGAACTGAGACAGCGAGAGAGACAGAACTGGGAGAGAGAGAGATGAAACAGAGAGAGAGAACGGAACTGAGAGAGAGAGAGATGGAACTGAGAGACAGAGATGGAACTGAGAGAGAGAGAGAGAGACAGAACTGAGACAGCGAAAGAGACAGAACTGAGAGAGAGAGAGATGAAACAGAGAGAGAGAGAGACGGAACTGAGAGAGAGAGAGACGCAACTGAGAGAGAGATAGACGGAACTGAGAGAGAGACGGAATTGAGAGAGCGGGAGAGATGGAACTGAGAGAGAGAGAGAGACGGAACTGAGAGAGCGAGAGACGGAACTGAGAGAGCAAGAGAGACGGATCTGAGAGAGAGACGGAACTGACAGAGAGAGAGAGACGGAACTGGGAGAAAGACAGAACTGAGAGAGAGATGGAACTGAGAGAGAGAGAGAGGGAACAGAGAGAGAGAGCGACAGTACTGAGAGAGAGAGAGAGACGGAACTGAGAAAGAGACGGAACTGAGAGAGAGTGAGATGGAACTGAGAGAGAGAGACGGAAATGAGCGAGCGAGAGACGGAACAGAGAGAGAGAGCGACAGTACTGAGAGAGAGAGTGAGAGAGACGGAACTGAGAGAGAGACGGAACAGAGAGAGAGAGAGATGGAACTGAGAGAGCAAGAGACAGAACTGAGAGTGAGAGAGAGACGGAACTGAGAGAGCGAGCGAGACAGAACTGACAGAGAGAGAGATGGAACTGAGAGAGAGAGAGAGACGGAACTGAGAGAGCGAGAGAGAGAGAGGAAACTGAGAGAGAGAGAGACGGAACTGAGAGAGCAACAGAGGGGGAACTGAGAGAGAGAGAGACGGAATTCAGAGCGAGAGAGACGGAACCGAGAAAGAGAAAGAGACAGAACTGAGAGAGAGAGACGGAACTGAGAGAGAGAGAGACGGAGCTGAGAGAGCGAGAGATGGAACTGAGAGTGAGAGAGAGAGGGAACTGAGAGAGAGAGAGAGACGGAACTGAGAGAGAGATGAAATTGAGAGAGCGAGCGACGGAACTGAGAGAGCAAGAGAGATGGAACTGAGAGAGAGAGAGACTGAACTGAGAGAGAGATCGAGAGACGGAACTGAGAGAGAGCTAGACGGAACTGAGATAGAGAGAGACTGAACTGAGAGCGAGACAGAACTGTGAGAGAGAGAGAGACGGAATTGAGAAAGCGAGAGACGGAACTGAGAGAGCAAGAGAGACGGATCTGAGAGAGAGAGAGAAACGGAACTGAGAGAGAGAGAGGGACGGAACTGAGAGAGAGACGGAACTGACAGAGAGAGAGAGACGGAACTGGGAGAGAGACGGAACTGAGAGAGAGATGGAACTGAGAGAGAGAGAGACGGAACAGAGAGAGAGAGCGACAGAACTGAGAGAGAGAGAGAGAGACGGAACTGAGAGAGAGAGGGAACTGAGAGAGCGCGAGATGGAACTGAGAGAGCAAGAGACGGAACTGAGGGAGAGAGTGGGACGGAACTGAGAGAGAGAGAGAGAGAGAGAGACGGAACTGAGAGAGAGAGAGAGATGGAATTGAGAGAGCGATAGAGACAGAACTGAGAGAGAGACGGAACTGAGAGTGAGAGAGAGACAGAATTGAGAGAGCGAGAGAGATGGAACTGAGAGAGAGACAGAACTGAGAGAGAGAGACGGAACTGAGAGAGAGAGACGGAACTGACAGAGAGAGAGACGGAACTGAGAGAGAGAGAGAGACGGAACTGAGAGAGAGAGAGACGGAAATGAGAGAGAGATGGAATGAGAGATAGAGACGGTACTGAGAGACAGAGACGGAACTGAGAGAGAGAGAGAGACAGAACTGAGACAGCGAGAGAGATGGAACTGAGAGAGAGAGAGATGAAACAGAGAGAGAGATGGAACTGAGAGAGAGAGAGAGAAGGAACTGAGAGAGAGACGGAACTGAGAGAGAGAGAGACGGAACTGAGAGAGAGAGAGAGATGGAACTGAGAGAGAGACGGAACTGAGAGAGAGAGAGAGACGGAACTGAGAGAGCGGGAGAGATGGAACTGAGAGAGAGACGGAACTGAGAGAGAGAGAGACGGAACTGAGAGAGAGAGAGAGAGACGGAACTGAAAGAGAGAGAGACGGAACTGAGAGAGAGATGGAACTGAGAGACAGAGACGGAACTGAGAGAGAGAGAGACAGAACTGAGACAGCGAGAGAGACAGAACTGGGAGAGAGAGAGATGAAACAGAGAGAGAGAGAGACGGAACTGAGAGAGAGGGAGATGGAACTGAGAGACAGAGACGGAACTGAGAGAGAGAGAGAGAGACAGAACTGAGACAGCGAGAGAGACAGAACTGAGAGAGAGAGAGATGAAACAGAGAGAGAGAGAGACGGAACTGAGAGAGAGAGAGATGCAACTGAGAGAGAGATAGACGGAACTGAGAGAGAGACGGAATTGAGAGAGCGAGAGAGATGGAACTGAGAGAGAGAGACGGAACTGAGAGAGCAAGAGAGACGGAACTGAGAGAGTGACAGATGGAACTGAGAGAGAGAGAGACGGAACTGAGAGAGAGAGAGAGACCGAACTGAGACAGAGTGAGACGGAACTGAGAGAGAGAGAGAGAGAGAGAGACGGAAATGAGAGAGAGAGAGAGACTGAACTGAGAGAGAGACGGAACTGTGAGAGAGAGAGAGACGGAATTGAGAAAGCGAGAGATGGAACTGAGAGAGCAAGAGAGACGGATCTGAGAGAGAGAGAGAAACGGGACTGAGAGAGAGAGAGAGACGGAACTGAGAGAGAGACGGAACTGATAGAGAGAGAGACGGAACAGAGAGAGAGAGCGACAGTACTGAGAGAGAGAGAGAGAGAGACAGAACTGAGAGAGAGACGGAACTGAGAGAGAGTGAGATGGAACTGAGAGACAGAGACGGAACTGAGAGACAGAGACGGAAATGAGAGAGAGAGAGAGACGGAACTGAGAGAGAGACGGAACTGAGAGAGAGAGAGACGGAACTGAGAGAGAGAGAGAGAGACGGAACTGAGAGAGAGAGAGACGGAACTGAGAGAGAGATGGAACTGAGAGACAGAGACGGAACTGAGAGAGAGAGAGACAGAACTGAGACAGCGAGAGAGACGGAACTGAGAGAGAGAGAGATGAAACAGAGAGAGAGAGAGAGAAGGAACTGAGAGAGAGACGGTACTGAGAGAGAGAGAGAGAGACGGAACTGAGAGAGAGAGAGAGACGGAACTGAGAGAGAGAGAGAGACGGAACTGAGAGAGAGAGAGAGACGGAACTGAGAGAGCGGGAGAGACGGAACTGAGAGAGCTACGGAACTGAGAGAGAGAGAGATGGAACTGAGAGAGAGAGAGACGGAACTGAGAGAGAGATGGAACTGAGAGACAGAGACGGAACTGAGAGAGAGAGAGACAGAACTGAGACAGCGAGAGAGACAGAACTGAGAGAGAGAGAGATGAAACAGAGAGAGAGAGAGACGGAACTGAGAGAGAGAGAGATGGAACTGAGAGACAGAGACGGAACTGAGAGAGAGAGATAGAGACAGAACTGAGACAGCGAGAGAGACAGAACGGAGAGAGAGAGAGATGAAACAGAGAGAGAGAGAGACGGAACTGAGAGAGAGAGAGACGCAACTGAGAGAGAGAGAGACGTAACTGAGAGAGAGACGGAATTGAGAGAGCAAGAGAGATGGAACTGAGAGAGAGAGAGAGAGAGACGGAACTGAGAGAGCGAGAGACGGAACTGAGAGAGCAAGAGAGACGGAACTGAGAGAGTGACAGATGGAACTGAGAGAGAGAGAGACGGAACTGAGAGAGAGAGAGAGACCGAACTGAGACAGAGTGAGACAGAACTGAGAGAGAGAGAGAGAGAGAGAGACGGAAATGAGAGAGAGAGAGAGACTGAACTGAGAGAGAGACGGAACTGTGAGAGAGAGAGACGGAATTGAGAAAGCGAGAGACGGAACTGAGAGAGCAAGAGAGACGGATCTGAGAGAGAGAGAGAAACAGGACTGAGAGAGAGAGAGAGACGGAACTGAGAGAGAGACGGAACTGACAGAGAGAGAGAGAGACGGAACTGGGAGAGAGACAGAACTGAGAGAGAGATGGAACTGAGAGAGAGAGAGAGACGGAACAGAGAGAGAGAGCAACAGTGCTGAGAGAGAGAGAGAGAGAGACGGAACTGAGAGTGAGAGAGAGACGGAACTGAAAGAGCGAGAGAGACAGAACTGAGAGAGAGAGAGAGATGGAACTGAGAGAGAGAGAGAGAGAGGAAACTGAGAGAGGGAGAGACAGAACTGAGAGAGCGACAGAGAGGGAACAGAGAGAGAGAGACGGAATTGAGAGCGAGAGAGACGGAACCGAGAAAGAGAAAGAGACAGAACTGAGAGAGAGAGACGGAACTGAGAGACGGAGAGACAGAACTGAGAGAGCGACAGAGAGGGAACAGAGAGAGAGAGACGGAATTGAGAGCGAGAGAGACGGAACCGAGAAAGAGAAAGAGACAGAACTGAGAGAGAGAGACGGAACTGAGAGAGAGAGAGACGGAACTGAGAGAGCGAGAGATGGAACTGAGAGTGAGAGAGAGACGGAACTGAGTGAGAGAGAGAGACGGAACTGAGAGAGAGATGGAATTGAGAGAGCGAGAGACGGAACTGAGAGAGCAAGAGAGACGGAACTGAGAGAGAGAGACAGAACTGAGAGAGAGAGAGACGGAACTGAGCGAGAACGAGACGGAACTGAGAGAGAGAGACTGAACTGAGAGAGAGACGGAACTGTGAGAGAGAGAGAGGCGGAATTGAGAAAGCGAGAGACGGATCTGAGAGAGAGAGAGAAACGGAACTGAGAGAGAGAGTGAGACGGAACTGAGAGTGAGACGGAACTGACAGAGAGAGAGAGATGGAACTGGGAGAGAGACGGAATTGAGAGAGAGAGAGAGAGACGGAACTGAGAGAGAAAGGGAACTGAGAGAGCGTGATATGGAACTGAGAGAGCAAGAGACGGAACTGAGAGAGAGAGAGAGAGAGGGACGGAAGTGAGAGAGAGAGAGAGAGAGACGGAACTGAGAGAGAGAGAGAGACGGAACTGAGAGAGCGATAGAGACGGAACTGAGAGAGAGACGGAACTGAGAGAGAGAGAGAGACAGAACTGAGAGAGCGAGAGAGATGGAACTGAGAGGGAGACGGAACTGAGAGAGAGAGAGAGAGACGGAACTGAGAGAGAGACGGAACTGAGAGAGAGAGAGAGACGGAACTGAGGGAGAGAGAGACGGAACTGAGAGAGAGATGGAACTGAGAGACAGAGGCGGAACTGAGAGAGAGAGAGAGACAGAACTGAGACAGCGAGAGAGACGGAACTGAGAGAGAGAGAGATGAAACAGAGAGAGAGAGAGATGGAACTGAGAGAGAGAGAGAAGGAACTGAGAGAGAGAGATGGAACTGAGAGAGAGAGAGAGAGACGGAACTGAGAGAGAGAGAGAGACGGAACTGAGAGAGAGGGAGAGAGAGAGACGGAACTGAGAGAGCGAGAGTGACGGAACTGAGAGAGAGACGGAACTGAGAGAGAGAGAGAGAGACAGAACTGAGAGAGAGAGAGAGAGATGGAACTGAGAGAGAGAGAGATGGAACTGAGAGAGAGATGGAACTGAGAGACAGAGACGGAACTGAGAGAGAGAGAGACGCAACTGAGAGAGAGATAGACGGAACTGAGAGAGAGACGGAATTGAGAGAGCGAGAGAGATGGAACTGAGAGAGAGAGAGAGACGGAACTGAGAGAGCGAGAGACGGAACTGAGAGAGCAAGAGAGACGGAACTGAGAGAGTGACAGATGGAACTGAGAGAGAGAGAGACGGAACTGAGAGAGAGAGAGAGACAGAACTGAGACAGAGTGAGACGGAACTGAGAGAGAGATGGAACTGAGAGAGAGAGAGAGAGACAGAACTGAGAGAGAGAGAGATGGAACTGAGAGAGAGATGGAACTGAGAGACAGAGACGGAACTGAGAGAGAGAGACAGAACTGAGACAGCGAGAGAGACAGAACTGAGAGAGAGAGAGATGAAACAGAGAGAGAGAGTGACGGAACTGAGAGAGAGACGGAATTGAGAGAGCGAGAGAGACGGAACTGAGAGAAAGAGAGAGAGACGGAACTGAGGGAGAGAGAGAGACAAAACTGAGCGAGAGAGAGAGAGAGAGAGAGAGAGTCGGAACTGAGAGAGAGATGGAATTGAGAGAGCGAGAGACGGAACTGAGAGAGCAAGAGAGACGGAAATGAGAGAGTGACAGATGGAACTGAGAGAGAGAGAGATGGAACTGAGAGAGAGAGAGACGGAACTGAGAGAGAGCGAGACAGAACTGAGAGAGAGTGAGATGGAACTGAGAGAGAGAGAGACGGAACTGAGAGAGAGAGAGAGAGAGACGGAAATGAGAGAGAGAGAGAGAGAGACTGAACTGAGAGAGAGACGGAACTGTGAGAGAGAGAGAGACGGAACTGACAGAGAGAGAGAGACGGAACTGGGAGAGAGACAGAACTGAGAGAGAGCGAGATGGAACTGAGAGAGCAAGAGAGACAGAACTGAGAGAGAGAGAGATGGAACTGAGAGAGAGAGAGAGAGATGGAACTGAGAGAGCGAGAGAGAGAGAGGAAACTGAGAGAGAGAGAGACAGAACTGAGAGAGCGACAGGGAGGGAAGTGAGAGAGCGAGAGACAGAATTGAGAGCGCGAGAGACGGAACCGAGAAAGAGACAGAACTGAGAGAGAGAGACGGATCTGAGAGAGAGAGAGACGGAACTGAGAGAGCGAGAGATGGAACTGAGACTGAGAGAGAGAGGGAACTGAGACCGAGAGAGACGGAACTGAGAGAGAGAGAGAGACGGAACTGAGAGAGAGATGGAATTGAGAGAGACGGAACTGAGAGAGAGAGAGAGAGAGAGAGAGACGGAACTGAGAGAGAGAAAGAGACGGAACTGAGAGAGCGAGAGAGACGGAACTGAGAGAGAGAGAGAGACGGAACTGAGAGAGAGAGAGTGAGATGGAACTGAGAGACAGAGACGGAACTGAGAGAGAGAGAGAGAGATACGGAACTGAGAGAGCGAGAGAGATGGAACTGAGAGAGAGAGCGACATAACTGAGAGAGAGAGAGAGAGAGACGGAACTGAGAGAGAGAGGGAACTGAGAGAGAGCGAGATGGAACTGAGAGAGCAAGAGACGGAACTGAGAGAGAGAGATGGAACTGAGAGAGAGAGAGACGGAACTGAGAGAGCGAGAGAGATGGAGCTGAGAGAGAGACGGAACTGAGAGAGAGAGAGAGAGACGGAACTGAGAGAGAGACAGAACTGAGAGAGAGAGAGACGGAACTGAGAGAGAGAGAGAGATGGAACTGAGAGAGAGAGAGACGGAACTGAGAGAGAGATGGAACTGAGAGACAGAGACAGAACTGAGAGAGAGAGTGAGACAGAACTGAGACAGCGAGAGAGACGGAACTGAGAGAGAGAGAGAGACGGAACTGAGAGAGAGACAGAGAGAGAGAGAGACGGAACTGAGAGAGAGAGAGAGAGAGACGGAACTGAGAGAGCGAGAGAGACGGAACTGAGAGAGAGAGAGAGACGGAACTGAGAGAGAGTGAGAGAGATGGAACTGAGAGACAGAGACGGAACTGAGAGAGAGAGAGAGACAGAACTGAGACAGCGAGAGAGACAGAACTGAAAGAGATAGTGAGAGAGACGGAACTGAGAGAGAGAGAGACGGAACTGAGAGAGAGAGAGACGGAATTGAGAGAGCGAGAAAGACGGAACAGAGAGAGAGACGGAATTGAGAGAGCGAGAGAGACGGAACTGAGAGAAAGAGGGAGAGACGGAACTGAGGGAGAGAGAGAGACGAAACTGAGCGAGAGAGAGAGAGAGAGAGAGAGAGAGCCGGAACTGAGAGACAGATGGAATTGAGAGAGCGAGAGACGGAACTGAGAGAGCAAGAGAGACGGAACTGAGAGAGTGACAGATGGAACTGAGAGAGAGAGAGACGGAACTGAGAGAGAGAGAGACGGAACTGAGAGAGAGCGAGACGGAACTGAGAGAGAGAGAGAGAGAGAGAGAGACGGAACTGAGAGAGAGAGAGAGAGAGAGAGAGACTGAACTGAGAGAGAGACGGAATTGAGAAAGCGAGAGACAGAACTGAGAGAGCAAGAGAGACGGATCCGAGAGAGAGAGAGAAATGGAACTGAGAGAGAGAGAGAGAGACGGAACTGGGAGAGAGACGGAACTGACAGAGTGATGGAACTGAGAGAGAGAGAGACGGAACAGAGAGAGAAAGCGACAGAACTGAGAGAGAGAGAGAGAGAGAGAGACGGAACTGAGAGAGAGGGAGAGAAAGAGATGTAACTGAGAGAGAGAGAGACGGAACTGAGAGAGAGACGGAACTGAGAGAGAGAGAGAGACGGAACTGAGAGAGCGAGAGAGACAGAACTGAGAGAGAGACGGAACTGAGAGAGAGAGAGAGAGACAGAACTGAGAGAGAGAGAGATGGAACTGAGAGAGAGATGGAACTGAGAGACAGAGACGGAACTGAGAGAGAGAGACAGAACTGAGACAGCGAGAGAGACAGAACTGAGAGAGAGAGAGATGAAACAGAGAGAGAGAGAGACGGAACTGAGAGAGAGACGGAATTGTGAGAGCGAGAGAGACGGAACTGAGAGAAAGAGAGAGAGACGGAACTGAGGGAGAGAGAGAGACGAAACTGAGCGAGAGAGAGAGAGAGAGAGAGAGTCGGAACTGAGAGAGAGATGGAATTGAGAGAGCGAGAGACGGAACTGAGAGAGCAAGAGAGACGGAAATGAGAGAGTGACAGATGGAACTGAGAGAGAGAGAGATGGAACTGAGAGAGAGAGAGACGGAACTGAGAGAGAGCGACACAGAACTGAGAGAGAGTGAGACGAACTGAGAGAGAGAGAGACGGAACTGAGAGAGACAGAGAGAGAGACGGAAATGAGAGAGAGAGAGAGAGAGAGACTGAACTGAGAGAGAGACGGAACTGTGAGAGAGAGAGAGATGGAACTGACAGAGAGAGAGAGACGGAACTGGGAGAGAGACAGAACTGAGAGAGAGCAAGATGGAACTGAGAGAGCAAGAGAGACAGAACTGAGAGAGAGAGAGATGGAACTGAGAGAGAGAGAGAGAGACGGAACTGAGAGAGCGAGAGAGAGAGAGGAAACTGAGAGAGAGAGGGACAGAACTGAGAGAGCGACAGGGAGGGAAGTGAGAGAGAGAGAGACAGAATTGAGAGCGCGAGAGACGGAACCGAGAAAGAGACAGAACTGAGAGAGAGAGACGGATCTGAGAGAGAGAGAGACGGAACTGAGAGAGCGAGAGATGGAACTGAGACTGAGAGAGAGAGGGAACTGAGACCGAGAGAGACGGAACTGAGAGAGAGAGAGAGACGGAACTGAGAGAGAGATGGAATTGAGAGAGCGAGAGACGGAACTGAGAGAGCAAGAGAGACGGAACTGAGAGAGAGATGGAACTGAGAGAGAGAGAGTGAGACGGAACTGAGAGAGAGCGAGACGGAACTGAGAGAGAGAGAGAGAGAGAGACTGAACTGAGAGAGAGATGGAACTATGAGAGAGAGAGAGATGGAATTGAGAAAGCGAGAGACGGAACTGAGAGAGCAAGAGAGACGGATCTGAGAGAGAGAGAGAAACGGAACTGAGAGAGAGAGAGAGAGACGGAACTGAGAGAGAGACGGAACTGACAGAGAGAGAGAGACGGAACTGGGAGAGAGAGGGAACAGAGAGAGAGATGGAACTGAGAGGGCGATAGAGACGGAACTGAGAGAGAGACGGAACTGAGAGAGAGAGAGAGACGGAACTGAGAGAGCGAGAGAGATGGAACTGAGAGAGAGAGCGACAGAACTGAGAGAGAGAGAGAGAGAGACGGAACTGAGAGAGAGAGGGAACTGAGAGAGAGCGAGATGGAACTGAGAGAGCAAGAGATGGAACTGAAAGAGGGAGATGGAACTGAGAGAGAGAGAGAGAGAGAGATGGAACTGAGAGAGAGAGAGACGGAACTGAGAGAGAGAGAGACGGAATTGAGAGAGCGAGAAAGAAGGAACAGAGAGAGACACGGAATTGAGAGAGCGAGAGAGACGGAACTGAGAGAAAGAGAGAGAGACGGAACTGAGGGAGAGAGAGAGAGAGAGCGAGAGAGAGAGCCGGAACTGAGAGACAGATGGAATTGAGAGAGCGAGAGACGGAACTGAGAGAGCAAGAGAGACGGAACTGAGAGAGTGACAGATGGAACTGAGAGAGAGAGAGACGGAACTGAGAGAGAGAGAGACGGAACTGAGAGAGAGCGAGACAGAACTGAGAGAGAGAGAGAGAGAGAGAGAGACGGAAATGAGAGAGAGAGAGAGAGAGACTGAACTGAGAGAGAGACGGAATTGAGAAAGCGAGAGACAGAACTGAGAGAGCAAGAGAGACGGATCCGAGAAAGAGAGAGAAATGGAACTGAGAGAGAGAGAGAGAGAGAGACGGAACTGGGAGAGAGACGGAACTGACAGAGAGATGGAACTGAGAGAGAGAGAGACGGAACAGAGAGAGAGAGCGACAGAACTGAGAGAGAGAGAGAGAGAGAGACGGAACTGAGAGAGAGGGAGAGAGAGAGACGTAACTGAGAGAGAGAGAGAGACGGAACAGAGAGAGAGACGGAACTGAGAGAGAGAGAGAGAGACGGAACTGAGAGAGCGAGAGAGACAGAACTGAGAGAGAGAGAGAGAGACAGAACTGAGAGAGAGAGAGATGGAACTGAGAGAGAGATGGAACTGAGAGACAGAGACGGAACTGAGAGAGAGAGAGAGACAGAACTGAGACAGCGAGAGAGACAGAACTGAGAGAGAGAGAGATGAAACAGAGAGAGAGAGAGAGACAGAACTGAGAGAGAGACGGAATTGAGAGAGCGAGAGAGACGGAACTGAGAGAAAGAGAGAGAGACGGAATTGAGGGAGAGAGAGAGACGAAACTGAGCGAGAGAGAGAGAGAGAGAGAGCCGGAACTGAGAGAGAGATGGAATTGAGAGAGCGAGAGACGGAACTGAGAGAGCAAGAGAGACGGAAATGAGAGAGTGACAGATGGAACTGAGAGAGAGAGAGACGGAACTGAGAGAGAGAGAGACGGAACTGAGAGAGAGCGAGACGGTACTGAGAGAGAGAGAGACGGAACTGAGAGAGAGAGAGACGGAACTGAGAGAGAGAGAGAGAGAGAGAGACTGAACTGAGAGAGAGACGGAACTGTGAGAGAGAGAGAGACGGAATTGAGAAAGCGAGAGACGGAACTGAGAGAGTAAGAGAGACGGAACTGAGAGAGAGAGAGAAACGGAACTGAGAGAGAGAGAGAGACGGAACTGACAGAGAGAGAGAGACGGAACTCGGAGAGAGACAGAACTGAGAGAAAGCGAGATGGAACTGAGAGAGCAAGAGAGACAGAACTGAGAGAGAGAGAGATGGAACTGAGAGAGAGAGAGAGCGACGGAACTGAGAGAGCGAGAGAGAGAGAGGAAACTGAGAGAGAGAGAGACGGAACTGAGAGAGCGACAGGGAGGGAAGTGAGAGAGAGAGAGACAGAATTGAGAGCGCGAGAGACGGAACCGAGAAAGAGACAGAACTGAGAGAGAGACGGATCTGAGAGAGAGAGAGACGGAACTGAGAGAGCGAGAGATGGAACTGAGACTGAGAGAGAGAGGGAACTGAGACCGAGAGAGATGGAACTGAGAGAGAGAGAGAGACGGAACAGAGAGAGAGATGGAATTGAGAGAGCGAGAGACGGAACTGAGAGAGCAAGAGAGACGGAACTGAGAGAGTGACGACGGAACTGAGACAGAGAGAGAGAGACGGAAACTGAGAGAGAGAGAGTGAGACGGAACTGAGAGAGAGCGAGACGGAACTGAGAGAGAGAGACAGAGAGAGACTGAACTGAGAGAGAGATGGAACTATGAGAGAGAGAGAGACGGAATTGAGAAAGCGAGAGACGGAACTGAGAGAGCAAGAGAGACGGATCTGAGAGAGAGAGAGAAACGGAACTGAGAGAGAGAGAGAGAGACGGAACTGAGAGAGAGACGGAACTGACAGAGAGAGAGAGACGGAACTGGGAGAGAGAGGGAACTGAGAGAGAGATGGAACTGAGAGGGCGATAGGGACGGAACTGAGAGAGAGACGGAACTGAGAGAGAGAGAGAGACGGAACTGAGAGAGCGGGAGAGATGGAACTGAGAGAGAGAGCACCAGAACTGAGAGAGAGAGAGACAGAGACGGAACTGAGAGAGAGAGAGAGACGGAACTGAGAGAGCGATAGAGACGGAACTGAGAGAGAGACGGAACTGAGAGAGAGAGAGACGGAACTGAGAGAGCGAGAGAGATGGAGCTGAGAGAGAGACGGAACTGAGAGAGAGATGTAGACAGAACTGAGAGAGAGACGGAACTGAGAGAGAGAGAGAC
The DNA here is from genome assembly GCF_044704955.1 of Pristiophorus japonicus. NCBI lineage: Eukaryota > Metazoa > Chordata > Chondrichthyes > Pristiophoridae > Pristiophorus > Pristiophorus japonicus. The sequence continues at coordinate 222,560,304 of NC_091978.1, forward strand.
GGAACTGAGAGAGAGAGAGAGATGGAACTGAGAGAGTGAGAGACGGAACTGAGAGAGAGATGGAACTGAGAGACAGAGACAGAACTGAGAGAGAGAGAGAGACAGAACTGAGACAGCGAGAGAGACGGAACTGAGAGAGAGAGAGATGAAACAGAGAGAGAGAGAGACGGAACTGAGAGAGAGCGAGAAGAAACTGAGAGAGAGATAGAACTGAGAGAGAGAGAGAGAGACGGAACTGAGAGAGAGAGAGAGACGGAACTGAGAGAGAGAGAGAGACGGAACTGAGAGAGAGACGGAACTGAGAGAGAGAGAGAGACAGAACTGAGAGAGCGAGAGAGACGGAACTGAGAGAGAGAGAGAGACGGAACTGAGAGAGAGAGAGAGAGATGGAACTGAGAGAGAGAGAGAGACGGAACTGAGAGAGAGATGGAACTGAGAGACAGAGACGGAACTGAGAGAGAGAGAGAGACAGTACTGAGACAGCGAGAGAGACAGAACTGAAAGAGAGAGAGAGATAGACGGAACTGAGAGAGAGAGAGACGGAACTGGGAGAGAGACGGAATTGAGAGAGCGACAAAGACGGAACTGAGAGAGAGACGGATCTGAGAGAGAGAGAGAGAGATGGAACTGAGAGAGAGAGAGATGGAACTGAGAGAGAGATGGAACTGATAGACAGAGACGGAACTGAGAGAGAGAAAGAGACAGAACTGAGACAGCGAGAGAGACAGAACTGAGCGAGAGAGAGAGAGAGAGAGAGAGAGAGCCGGAACTGAGAGACAGATGGAATTGAGAGAGCGAGAGACGGAACTGAGAGAGCAAGAGAGACGGAACTGAGAGAGTGACAGATGGAACTGAGAGAGAGAGAGACGGAACTGAGAGAGAGAGAGACGGAACTGAGAGAGAGCGAGACAGAACTGAGAGAGAGAGAGAGAGAGAGAGAGACGGAAATGAGAGAGAGAGAGAGAGACTGAACTGAGAGAGAGACGGAATTGAGAAAGCGAGAGACAGAACTGAGAGAGCAAGAGAGACGGATCCGAGAAAGAGAGAGAAATGGAACTGAGAGAGAGAGAGAGAGACGGAACTGGGAGAGAGACGGAACTGACAGAGAGATGGAACTGAGAGAGAGAGAGACGGAACAGAGAGAGAGAGCGACAGAACTGAGAGAGAGAGAGATAGAGAGAGACGGAACTGAGAGAGAGGGAGAGAGAGAGACGTAACTGAGAGAGAGAGAGAGACGGAACTGAGAGAGAGACGGAACTGAGAGAGAGAGAGAGAGACGGAACTGAGAGAGCGAGAGAGACGGAACTGAGAGAGAGGAGAGAGAGACAGAGAGAGAGAGAGACGGAACTGAGAGAGAGACGGAATTGAGAGAGCGAGAGAGACGGAACTGAGAGAAAGAGAGAGAGACGGAACTGAGGGAGAGAGAGAGACGAAACTGAGCGAGAGAGAGAGAGAGAGAGAGAGCCGGAACTGAGAGAGAGATGGAATTGAGAAAGCGAGAGACAGAACTGAGAGAGAGCGAGACGGAACTGAGAGAGAGAGAGAGAGAGAGACGGAAATGAGAGAGAGAGAGAGAGAGACTGAACTGAGAGAGAGACGGAATTGAGAAAGCGAGAGACAGAACTGAGAGAGCAAGAGAGACGGATCCGAGAGAGAGAGAGAAACGGAACTGAGAGAGAGAGAGAGAGAGACGGAACTGGGAGAGAGACGGAACTGACAGAGAGATGGAACTGAGAGAGAGAGAGACGGAACAGAGAGAGAGAGTGACAGAACTGAGAGAGAGAGAGAGAGAGAGAGAGAGAGAGACGGAACTGAGAGAGAGACGGAACTGAGAGAGAGACGGAACTAAGAGAGAGAGAGAGACGGAACTGAGGGAGCGGGAGAGACGGAACTGAGAGAGAGACGGAACTGAGAGAGAGAGAGACAGAACTGAGAGAGAGACGGAACTGAGAGAGAGAGAGACGGAACTGAGAGAGAGAGAGAGAGTCGGAACTGAGAGAGAGAGAGACGGAACTGAGAGAGAGATGGAACTGAGAGACAGAGACGGAACTGAGACAGCGAGAGAGACAGAACTGGGAGAGAGAGAGATGAAACAGAGAGAGAGAGAGACGGAACTGAGAGAGAGAGAGATGGAACTGAGAGAAAGAGACGGAACTGAGAGAGAGAGAGACGCAACTGAGAGAGAGACGGAATTGAGAGAGCGAGAGAGATGGAACTGAGAGAGAGAGAGAGAGACGGAACTGAGAGAGCGAGAGACGGAACTGAGAGAGCAAGAGAGACGGAACTGAGAGAGTGACAGATGGAACTGAGAGAGAGAGAGACGGAACTGAGAGAGAGAGAGAGACCGAACTGAGACAGAGTGAGACGGAACTAAGAGAGAGAGAGAGAGAGAGAGACGGAACTGAGAGAGCGAGAGAGACAGAACTGAAAGAGAGAGAGAGAGACGGAACTGAGAGAGAGAGAGAGAGACGGAACTGAGAGAGCGAGAGAGACGGAACTGAGAGAGAGAGAGAGACGGAACTGAGAGAGAGAGAGAGATGGAACTGAGAGAGAGAGACGGAACTGAGACAGCGAGAGAGACAGAACTGAAAGAGAGAGAGAGAGACGGAACTGAGAGAGAGAGAGACGGAACTGAGAGAGAGAGAGACGGAATTGAGAGAGCGAGAAAGACGGAACTGAGAGAGGATGACGCAATTGAGAGAGCGAGAGAGACGGAACTGAGAGAAAGAGAGAGAGACGGAACTGAGGGAGAGAGAGAGACGAAACTGAGCGAGAGAGAGAGTGAGAGAGAGAGAGAGAGAGCCGGAACTGAGAGACAGATGGAATTGAGAGAGCGAGAGACGGAACTGAGAGAGCAAGAGAGACGGAACTGAGAGAGTGACAGATGGAACTGAGAGAGAGAGAGCGACGGAACTGAGAGAGAGAGAGACGGAACTGAGAGAGAGCGAAACGGAACTGAGAGAGAGAGAGAGAGAGACGGAAATGAGAGAGAGAGAGAGACTGAACTGAGAGAGAGACGGAATTGAGAAAGCGAGAGACAGAACTGAGAGAGCAAGAGAGACGGATCCGAGTGAGAGAGAGAGACGGAACTGGGAGAGAGACGGAACTGACAGAGAGATGGAACTGAGAGAGAGAGAGACGGAACAGAGAGAGAGAGCGACAGAACTGAGAGAGAGAGAGAGAGAGAGAGACGGAACTGAGAGAGAGAGAGAGACGGAACTGAGAGTGAGACGGAACTGAGAGAGAGAGAGAGACGGAACTGAGAGAGCGGGACAGACGGAACTGAGAGATAGACGGAACTGAGAGAGAGAGAGACAGAACTGAGAGAGAGACGGAACTGAGAGAGAGAGAGACGGAACTGAGAGAGAGATGGAACTGAGAGACAGAGACAGAACTGAGAGAGAGAGAGAGAGACAGAACTGAGACAGCGAGAGAGACAGAACTGAGAGAGAGAGAGATGAAACAGAGAGAGAGAGAGACGGAACTGAGAGAGAGAGAGACGCAACTGAGAGAGAGAGAGAGACGGAACTGAGAGAGAGACGGAATTGAGAGAGCGAGAGAGATGGAACTGAGAGAGAGAGAGAGAGACGGAACTGAGAGAGCGAGAGACGGAACTGAGAGAGCAAGAGAGACGGAACTGAGAGAGTGACAGATGGAACTGAGAGAGAGAGAGAGACGGAACTGAGAGAGAGAGAGAGACCGAACTGAGACAGAGTGAGACGGAACTGAGAGAGAGAGAGAGAGAGAGAGACGGAAATGAGAGAGAGAGAGAGACTGAACTGAGAGAGAGACGGAACTGTGAGAGAGAGAGAGACGGAATTGAGAAAGCGAGAGACGGAACTGAGAGAGCAAGAGAGACGGATCTGAGAGAGAGAGAGAAACGGAACTGAGAGAGAGAGAGAGACGGAACTGACAGAGAGAGAGAGACGGAACTCGGAGAGAGACAGAACTGAGAGAAAGCGAGATGGAACTGAGAGAGCAAGAGAGACAGAACTGAGAGAGAGAGAGATGGAACTGAGAGAGAGAGAGAGCGACGGAACTGAGAGAGCGAGAGAGAGAGAGGAAACTGAGAGAGAGAGAGACGGAACTGAGAGAGCGACAGGGAGGGAAGTGAGAGAGAGAGAGACAGAATTGAGAGCGCGAGAGACGGAACCGAGAAAGAGACAGAACTGAGAGAGAGACGGATCTGAGAGAGAGAGAGACGGAACTGAGAGAGCGAGAGATGGAACTGAGACTGAGAGAGAGAGGGAACTGAGACCGAGAGAGATGGAACTGAGAGAGAGAGAGAGACGGAACTGAGAGAGAGATGGAATTGAGAGAGCGAGAGACGGAACTGAGAGAGCAAGAGAGACGGAACTGAGAGAGTGACGACGGAACTGAGACAGAGAGAGAGAGACGGAAACTGAGAGAGAGAGAGTGAGACGGAACTGAGAGAGAGCGAGACGGAACTGAGAGAGAGAGACAGAGAGAGACTGAACTGAGAGAGAGATGGAACTATGAGAGAGAGAGAGACGGAATTGAGAAAGCGAGAGACGGAACTGAGAGAGCAAGAGAGACGGATCTGAGAGAGAGAGAGAAACGGAACTGAGAGAGAGAGAGAGAGACGGAACTGAGAGAGAGACGGAACTGACAGAGAGAGAGAGACGGAACTGGGAGAGAGAGGGAACTGAGAGAGAGATGGAACTGAGAGGGCGATAGAGACGGAACTGAGAGAGAGACGGAACTGAGAGAGAGAGAGAGACGGAACTGAGAGAGCGAGAGAGATGGAACTGAGAGAGAGAGCACCAGAACTGAGAGAGAGAGAGACAGAGACGGAACTGAGAGAGAGAGAGAGACGGAACTGAGAGAGCGATAGAGACGGAACTGAGAGAGAGACTGAACTGAGAGAGAGAGAGACGGAACTGAGAGAGCGAGAGAGATGGAGCTGAGAGAGAGACGGAACTGAGAGAGAGATGTAGACAGAACTGAGAGAGAGACGGAACTGAGAGAGAGAGAGACGGAACTGAGAGAGAGAGAGAGATGGAACTGAGAGAGTGAGAGACAGAACTGAGAGAGAGATGGAACTGAGAGACAGAGACAGAACTGAGAGAGAGAGAGAGACAGAACTGAGACAGCGAGAGAGACGGAACTGAGAGAGAGAGAGATGAAACAGAGAGAGAGAGAGACGGAACTGAGAGAGAGCGAGAAGAAACTGAGAGAGAGATAGAACTGAGAGAGAGAGAGAGAGACGGAACTGAGAGAGAGAGAGAGACGGAACTGAGAGAGAGAGAGAGACGGAACTGAGAGAGAGACGGAACTGAGAGAGAGAGAGAGACAGAACTGAGAGAGCGAGAGAGACGGAACTGAGAGAGAGAGAGAGACGGAACTGAGAGAGAGAGAGAGAGATGGAACTGAGAGAGAGAGAGAGACGGAACTGAGAGAGAGATGGAACTGAGAGACAGAGACGGAACTGAGAGAGAGAGAGAGAGACAGTACTGAGACAGCGAGAGAGACAGAACTGAAAGAGAGAGAGAGATAGACGGAACTGAGAGAGAGAGAGACGGAACTGAGAGAGAGACGGAATTGAGAGAGCGACAAAGACGGAACTGAGAGAGAGACGGATCTGAGAGAGAGAGAGAGAGATGGAACTGAGAGAGAGAGAGATGGAACTGAGAGAGAGATGGAACTGATAGACAGAGACGGAACTGAGAGAGAGAAAGAGACAGAACTGAGACAGCGAGAGAGACAGAACTGAGCGAGAGAGAGAGAGAGAGAGAGAGAGAGCCGGAACTGAGAGACAGATGGAATTGAGAGAGCGAGAGACGGAACTGAGAGAGCAAGAGAGACGGAACTGAGAGAGTGACCGATGGAACTGAGAGAGAGAGAGACGGAACTGAGAGAGAGAGAGACGGAACTGAGAGAGAGCGAGACAGAACTGAGAGAGAGAGAGAGAGAGAGAGAGACGGAAATGAGAGAGAGAGAGAGAGAGACTGAACTGAGAGAGAGACGGAATTGAGAAAGCGAGAGACAGAACTGAGAGAGCAAGAGAGACGGATCCGAGAAAGAGAGAGAAATGGAACTGAGAGAGAGAGAGAGAGACGGAACTGGGAGAGAGACGGAACTGACAGAGAGATGGAACTGAGAGAGAGAGAGACGGAACAGACAGAGAGAGCGACAGAACTGAGAGAGAGAGAGATAGAGAGAGACGGAACTGAGAGAGAGGGAGAGAGAGAGACGTAACTGAGAGAGAGAGAGAGACGGAACTGAGAGAGAGACGGAACTGAGAGAGAGAGAGAGAGACGGAACTGAGAGAGCGAGAGAGACGGAACTGAGAGAGAGGAGAGAGAGACAGAGAGAGAGAGAGACGGAACTGAGAGAGAGACGGAATTGAGAGAGCGAGAGAGACGGAACTGAGAGAAAGAGAGAGAGACGGAACTGAGGGAGAGAGAGAGACGAAACTGAGCGAGAGAGAGAGAGAGAGAGAGAGCCGGAACTGAGAGAGAGATGGAATTGAGAAAGCGAGAGACAGAACTGAGAGAGAGCGAGACGGAACTGAGAGAGAGAGAGAGAGAGAGACGGAAATGAGAGAGAGAGAGAGACTGAACTGAGAGAGAGACGGAATTGAGAAAGCGAGAGACAGAACTGAGAGAGCAAGAGAGACGGATCCGAGAGAGAGAGAGAAACGGAACTGAGAGAGAGAGAGAGAGAGACGGAACTGGGAGAGAGACGGAACTGACAGAGAGATGGAACTGAGAGAGAGAGAGACGGAACAGAGAGAGAGAGTGACAGAACTGAGAGAGAGAGAGAGAGAGAGAGAGAGACGGAACTGAGAGAGAGACGGAACTGAGAGAGAGACGGAACTAAGAGAGAGAGAGAGACGGAACTGAGGGAGCGGGAGAGACGGAACTGAGAGAGAGACGGAACTGAGAGAGAGAGAGACAGAACTGAGAGAGAGACGGAACTGAGAGAGAGAGAGACGGACCTGAGAGAGAGAGAGAGAGTCGGAACTGAGAGAGAGAGAGACGGAACTGAGAGAGAGATGGAACTGAGAGACAGAGACGGAACTGAGACAGCGAGAGAGACAGAACTGGGAGAGAGAGAGATGAAACAGAGAGAGAGAGAGACGGAACTGAGAGAGAGAGAGATGGAACTGAGAGAAAGAGACGGAACTGAGAGAGAGAGAGACGCAACTGAGAGAGAGACGGAATTGAGAGAGCGAGAGAGATGGAACTGAGAGAGAGAGAGAGAGACGGAACTGAGAGAGCGAGAGACGGAACTGAGAGAGCAAGAGAGACGGAACTGAGAGAGTGACAGATGGAACTGAGAGAGAGAGAGACGGAACTGAGAGAGAGAGAGAGACCGAACTGAGACAGAGTGAGACGGAACTAAGAGAGAGAGAGAGAGAGAGACGGAACTGAGAGAGCGAGAGAGACAGAACTGAAAGAGAGAGAGAGAGACGGAACTGAGAGAGAGAGAGAGAGACGGAACTGAGAGAGCGAGAGAGACGGAACTGAGAGAGAGAGAGAGACGGAACTGAGAGAGAGAGAGAGATGGAACTGAGAGAGAGAGACGGAACTGAGACAGCGAGAGAGACAGAACTGAAAGAGAGAGAGAGAGACGGAACTGAGAGAGAGAGAGACGGAACTGAGAGAGAGAGAGACGGAATTGAGAGAGCGAGAAAGACGGAACTGAGAGAGGATGACGCAATTGAGAGAGCGAGAGAGACGGAACTGAGAGAAAGAGAGAGAGACGGAACTGAGGGAGAGAGAGAGACGAAACTGAGCGAGAGAGAGAGTGAGAGAGAGAACTAGAGAGCCGGAACTGAGAGACAGATGGAATTGAGAGAGCGAGAGACGGAACTGAGAGAGTGACAGATGGAACTGAGAGAGAGAGAGCGACGGAACTGAGAGAGAGAGAGACGGAACTGAGAGAGAGCGAAACGGAACTGAGAGAGAGAGAGAGAGAGACGGAAATGAGAGAGAGAGAGAGAGAGACTGAACTGAGAGAGAGACGGAATTGAGAAAGCGAGAGACAGAACTGAGAAAGCAAGAGAGACGGATCCGAGAGAGAGAGAGAGACGGAACTGGGAGAGAGACGGAACTGACAGAGAGATGGAACTGAGAGAGAGAGAGACGGAACAGAGAGAGAGAGCGACAGAACTGAGAGAGAGAGAGAGAGAGAGAGAGACGGAACTGAGAGAGAGAGAGAGACGGAACTGAGAGTGAGACGGAACTGAGAGAGAGAGAGAGACGGAACTGAGAGAGCGGGACAGACGGAACTGAGAGATAGACGGAACTGAGAGAGAGAGAGACAGAACTGAGAGAGAGACGGAACTGAGAGAGAGAGAGACGGAACTGAGAGAGAGATGGAACTGAGAGACAGAGACAGAACTGAGAGAGAGAGAGAGAGACAGAACTGAGACAGCGAGAGAGACAGAACTGAGAGAGAGAGAGATGAAACAGAGAGAGAGAGAGACGGAACTGAGAGAGAGAGAGACGCAACTGAGAGAGAGAGAGAGACGGAACTGAGAGAGAGACGGAATTGAGAGAGCGAGAGAGATGGAACTGAGAGAGAGAGAGACGGAACTGAGAGAGCGAGAGACGGAACTGAGAGAGCAAGAGAGACGGAACTGAGAGAGTGACAGATGGAACTGAGAGAGAGAGAGAGACGGAACTGAGAGAGAGAGAGAGACCGAACTGAGACAGAGTGAGACGGAACTGAGAGAGAGAGAGAGAGAGAGAGAGAGACGGAAATGAGAGAGAGAGAGAGACGGAACTGAGAGAGAGAGAGACGGAATTGATAGAGCGAGAAAGACGGAACTGAGAGAGGATGACGCAATTGAGAGAGCGAGAGAGACGGAACTGAGAGAAAGAGAGAGAGACGGAACTGAGGGAGAGAGAGAGACGAAACTGAGCGAGAGAGAGAGTGAGAGAGAGAGAGAGAGAGCCGGAACTGAGAGACAGATGGAATTGAGAGAGCGAGAGACGGAACTGAGAGAGCAAGAGAGACGGAACTGAGAGAGTGACAGATGGAACTGAGAGAGAGAGAGCGACGGAACTGAGAGAGAGAGAGACGGAACTGAGAGAGAGCGAAACGGAACTGAGAGAGAGAGAGAGAGAGACGGAAATGAGAGAGAGAGAGAGAGAGACTGAACTGAGAGAGAGACGGAATTGAGAAAGCGAGAGACAGAACTGAGAGAGCAAGAGAGACGGATCCGAGAGAGAGAGAGAGACGGAACTGGGAGAGAGACGGAACTGACAGAGAGATGGAACTGAGAGAGAGAGAGACGGAACAGAGAGAGAGAGCGACAGAACTGAGAGAGAGAGAGAGAGAGAGAGAGACGGAACTGAGAGAGAGAGAGAGACGGAACTGAGAGTGAGACGGAACTGAGAGAGAGAGAGAGACGGAACTGAGAGAGCGGGACAGACGGAACTGAGAGATAGACGGAACTGAGAGAGAGAGAGACAGAACTGAGAGAGAGACGGAACTGAGAGAGAGAGAGACGGAACTGAGAGAGAGATGGAACTGAGAGACAGAGACAGAACTGAGAGAGAGAGAGAGAGACAGAACTGAGACAGCGAGAGAGACAGAACTGAGAGAGAGAGAGATGAAACAGAGAGAGAGAGAGACGGAACTGAGAGAGAGAGAGACGCAACTGAGAGAGAGAGAGAGACGGAACTGAGAGAGAGACGGAATTGAGAGAGCGAGAGAGATGGAACTGAGAGAGAGAGAGAGAGACGGAACTGAGAGAGCGAGAGACGGAACTGAGAGAGCAAGAGAGACGGAACTGAGAGAGTGACAGATGGAACTGAGAGAGAGAGAGAGACGGAACTGAGAGAGAGAGAGAGACCGAACTGAGACAGAGTGAGACGGAACTGAGAGAGAGAGAGAGAGAGAGAGACGGAAATGAGAGAGAGAGAGAGACTGAACTGAGAGAGAGACGGAACTGTGAGAGAGAGAGAGACGGAATTGAGAAAGCGAGAGACGGAACTGAGAGAGCAAGAGAGACGGATCTGAGAGAGAGAGAGAAACGGGACTGAGAGAGAGAGAGAGACGGAACTGAGAGAGAGACGGAACTGACAGAGAGAGAGAGACAGAACTGGGAGAGAGACAGAACTGAGAGAGAGATGGAACTGAGAGAGAGAGAGACGGAACAGAGAGAGAGAGCGACAGTACTGAGAGAGAGAGAGAGAGAGACGGAACTGAGAGAGAGACGGAACTGAGAGAGAGTGAGATGGAACTGAGAGAGCAAGAGACGGAACTGAGAGTGAGAGAGAGACGGAACTGAGAGAGAATGAGACGGAACTGAGAGAGAGAGAGACTGAACTGAGAGAGAGACGGAACTGTGAGAGAGAGAGAGACGGAATTGAGAAAGCAAGAGTCGGAACTGAGAGAGCAAGAGAGACGAATCTGAAAGAGAGAGAGAAACGGAACTGAGAGAGAGAGAGAGACGGAACTGATAGAGAGACGGAACTGCCAGAGCGAGAGAGACGGAACTGGGAGAGAGACAGAACTGAGAGAGAGCGAGATGGAACTGAGAGAGCAAGAGAGTCAGAACTGAGAGAGATGGAACTGAGAGAGAGAGAGAGAGACGGAACTGAGAGAGCGAGAGAGAGAGAGGAAACTGAGAGAGAGAGAGACGGAACTGAGAGAGCGACAGGGAGGGAAGTGAGAGAGAGAGAGACAGAATTGAGAGCGCGAGAGACGGAACCGAGAAAGAGACAAAACTGAGAGAGAGACACGGATCTGAGAGAGAGAGAGACGGAACTGAGAGTGCGAGAAATGGAACTGAGACTGAGAGAGAGAGGGAACTGAGACCGAGAGAGATGGAACTGAGAGAGAGAGAGAGGAGAGAGAGACGGAACTGAGAGAGAGATGGAATTGATAGAGCGAGAGACGGAACTGAGAGAGCAAGAGAGACGGAACTGAGAGAGTGACGATGGAACTGAGAGAGAGAGAGACGGAACTGAGAGAGAGTGAGACGGAACTGAGAGAGAGCGAGACGGAACTGAGAGAGAGAGAGAGAGAGACTGAACTGAGAGAGAGATGGAACTATGAGAGAGAGTGAGACGGAATTGAGAAAGCGAGAGACGGAACTGAGAGAGCAAGAGAGACGGAACTGAGAGAGAGATGGAACTGACAGAGAGAGAGAGACGGAACTGGGAGAGAGAGGGAACTGAGAGAGAGATGGAACTGAGAGAGCGATAGAGACGGAACTGAGAGAGAGACGGAACTGAGAGAGAGAGAGAGACGGAACTGAGAGAGCGAGAGAGATGGAACTGAGAGAGAGAGCGACAGAACTGAGAGAGAGAGAGAGAGAGACGGAACTGAGAGAGAGAGGGAACTGAGAGAGTGCGAGATGGAACTGAGAGAGCAAGAGACGGAACTCAGAGAGAGAGAGAGATGGCACTGAGAGAGAGAGGGAACTGAGAGAGAGCGAGATGGAACTGAGAGAGCAAGAGACGGAACTCAGAGAGAGAGAGAGATGGCACTGAGAGAGAGAGAGAGAGAGAGAGACGGAACTGAGAGAGAGAGAGAGAGACGGAACTGAGAGAGCGATAGAGACGGAACTGAGAGAGAGACGGAACTGAGAGAGAGAGAGACGGAACTGAGAGAGCGAGAGAGATGGAGCTGAGAGTGAGACGGAACTGAGAGAGAGAGAGAGAGACGGAACTGAGAGAGAGACGGAACTGAGAGAGAGAGAGACGGAACTGAGAGAGAGAGAGACGGAACTGAGAGAGAGCGAAACGGAACTGAGAGAGAGAGAGAGAGAGAGAGAGAGAGACGGAAATGAGAGAGAGAGAGAGACTGAACTGAGAGAGAGACGGAATTGAGAAAGCGAGAGACAGAACTGAGAGAGCAGGAGAGACGGATCCGAGAGAGAGAGAGAGACGGAACTGGGAGAGAGACGGAACTGACAGAGAGATGGAACTGAGAGAGAGAGAGACGGAACAGAGAGAGAGAGTGACAGAACTGAGAGAGAGAGAGAGAGAGAGAGAGACGGAACTGAGAGAGAGAGAGAGACGGAACTGAGAGAGAGAGGGAACTGAGAGAGAGCGAGATGGAACTGAGAGAGCAAGAGACGGAACTCAGAGAGAGAGAGAGATTTCACTGAGAGAGAGAAAGAGAGAGACGGAACTGAGAGAGAGAGAGAGAGACGGAACTGAGAAAGAGAGAGAGACGGAACTGAGAGAGCGATAGAGACGGAACTGAGAGAGAGACGGAACTGAGAGAGAGAGAGACGGAACGGAGAGAGCGAGAGAGATGGAGCTGAGAGAGAGACGGAACTGAGAGAGAGAGAGAGAGACGGAACTGAGAGAGAGACGGAACTGAGAGAGAGAGAGAGACGGAACTGAGAGAGAGAGAGAGATGGAACTGAGAGAGAGAGAGACGGAACTGAGAGAGAGATGGAACTGAGAGACAGAGACGGAACTGAGAGAGAGAAAGAGAGACAGAACTGAGACAGCGAGAGAGACGGAACTGAGAGAGAGAGAGATGAAACAGAGAGAGAGAGAGACGGAACTGAGAGAGAGAGAGAAGAAACTGAGAGAGAGACAGAACTGAGAGAGAGAGAGAGACGGAACTGAGAGAGAGAGAGAGAGACGGAACTGAGAGAGCGAGAGAGACAGAACTGAAAGAGAGAGAGAGAGACGGAACTGAGAGAGAGAGAGAGAGACGGAACTGAGAGAGCGAGAGAGACGGAACTGAGAGAGAGAGAGAGACGGAACTGAGAGAGAGAGAGAGATGGAACTGAGAGAGAGAGACGGAACTGAGACAGCGAGAGAGACAGAACTGAAAGAGAGAGAGAGAGACGGAACTGAGAGAGAGAGAGACGGAACTGAGAGAGAGAGAGACGGAATTGATAGAGCGAGAAAGACGGAACTGAGAGAGGATGACGCAATTGAGAGAGCGAGAGAGACGGAACTGAGAGAAAGAGAGAGAGACGGAACTGAGGGAGAGAGAGAGACGAAACTGAGCGAGAGAGAGAGTGAGAGAGAGAGAGAGAGAGCCGGAACTGAGAGACAGATGGAATTGAGAGAGCGAGAGACGGAACTGAGAGAGCAAGAGAGACGGAACTGAGAGAGTGACAGATGGAACTGAGAGAGAGAGAGCGACGGAACTGAGAGAGAGAGAGACGGAACTGAGAGAGAGCGAAACGGAACTGAGAGAGAGAGAGAGAGAGAGACGGAAATGAGAGAGAGAGAGAGAGAGACTGAACTGAGAGAGAGACGGAATTGAGAAAGCGAGAGACAGAACTGAGAGAGCAAGAGAGACGGATCCGAGAGAGAGAGAGAGACGGAACTGGGAGAGAGACGGAACTGACAGAGAGATGGAACTGAGAGAGAGAGAGACGGAACAGAGAGAGAGAGCGACAGAACTGAGAGAGAGAGAGAGAGAGAGAGACGGAACTGAGAGAGAGAGAGAGACGGAACTGAGAGTGAGACGGAACTGAGAGAGAGAGAGAGACGGAACTGAGAGAGCGGGACAGACGGAACTGAGAGATAGACGGAACTGAGAGAGAGAGAGACAGAACTGAGAGAGAGACGGAACTGAGAGAGAGAGAGACGGAACTGAGAGAGAGATGGAACTGAGAGACAGAGACAGAACTGAGAGAGAGAGAGAGAGACAGAACTGAGACAGCGAGAGAGACAGAACTGAGAGAGAGAGAGATGAAACAGAGAGAGAGAGAGACGGAACTGAGAGAGAGAGAGACGCAACTGAGAGAGAGAGAGAGACGGAACTGAGAGAGAGACGGAATTGAGAGAGCGAGAGAGATGGAACTGAGAGAGAGAGAGAGAGACGGAACTGAGAGAGCGAGAGACGGAACTGAGAGAGCAAGAGAGACGGAACTGAGAGAGTGACAGATGGAACTGAGAGAGAGAGAGAGACGGAACTGAGAGAGAGAGAGAGACCGAACTGAGACAGAGTGAGACGGAACTGAGAGAGAGAGAGAGAGAGAGAGAGACTGAACTGAGAGAGAGACGGAACTGTGAGAGAGAGAGAGACGGAATTGAGAAAGCGAGAGACGGAACTGAGAGAGCAAGAGAGACGGATCTGAGAGAGAGAGAGAAACGGGACTGAGAGAGAGAGAGAGACGGAACTGAGAGAGAGACGGAACTGACAGAGAGAGAGAGACAGAACTGGGAGAGAGACAGAACTGAGAGAGAGATGGAACTGAGAGAGAGAGAGACGGAACAGAGAGAGAGAGCGACAGTACTGAGAGAGAGAGAGAGAGAGACGGAACTGAGAGAGAGACGGAACTGAGAGAGAGTGAGATGGAACTGAGAGAGCAAGAGACGGAACTGAGAGTGAGAGAGAGACGGAACTGAGAGAGAATGAGACGGAACTGAGAGAGAGAGAGACTGAACTGAGAGAGAGACGGAACTGTGAGAGAGAGAGAGACGGAATTGAGAAAGCGAGAGTCGGAACTGAGAGAGCAAGAGAGACGGATCTGAAAGAGAGAGAGAAACGGAACTGAGAGAGAGAGAGAGACGGAACTGATAGAGAGACGGAACTGCCAGAGCGAGAGAGACGGAACTGGGAGAGAGACAGAACTGAGAGAGAGCGAGATGGAACTGAGAGAGCAAGAGAGTCAGAACTGAGAGAGATGGAACTGAGAGAGAGAGAGAGAGACGGAACTGAGAGAGCGAGAGAGAGAGAGGAAACTGAGAGAGAGAGAGACGGAACTGAGAGAGCGACAGGGAGGGAAGTGAGAGAGAGAGAGACAGAATTGAGAGCGCGAGAGACGGAACCGAGAAAGAGACAAAACTGAGAGAGAGACACGGATCTGAGAGAGAGAGAGACGGAACTGAGAGTGCGAGAAATGGAACTGAGACTGAGAGAGAGAGGGAACTGAGACCGAGAGAGATGGAACTGAGAGAGAGAGAGAGGAGAGAGAGACGGAACTGAGAGAGAGATGGAATTGATAGAGCGAGAGACGGAACTGAGAGAGCAAGAGAGACGGAACTGAGAGAGTGACGATGGAACTGAGAGAGAGAGAGACGGAACTGAGAGAGAGTGAGACGGAACTGAGAGAGAGCGAGACGGAACTGAGAGAGAGAGAGAGAGAGACTGAACTGAGAGAGAGATGGAACTATGAGAGAGAGTGAGACGGAATTGAGAAAGCGAGAGACGGAACTGAGAGAGCAAGAGAGACGGAACTGAGAGAGAGATGGAACTGACAGAGAGAGAGAGACGGAACTGGGAGAGAGAGGGAACTGAGAGAGAGATGGAACTGAGAGAGCGATAGAGACGGAACTGAGAGAGAGACGGAACTGAGAGAGAGAGAGAGACGGAACTGAGAGAGCGAGAGAGATGGAACTGAGAGAGAGAGCGACAGAACTGAGAGAGAGAGAGAGAGAGACGGAACTGAGAGAGAGAGGGAACTGAGAGAGTGCGAGATGGAACTGAGAGAGCAAGAGACGGAACTCAGAGAGAGAGAGAGATGGCACTGAGAGAGAGAGGGAACTGAGAGAGAGCGAGATGGAACTGAGAGAGCAAGAGACGGAACTCAGAGAGAGAGAGAGATGGCACTGAGAGAGAGAGAGAGAGAGAGAGACGGAACTGAGAGAGAGAGAGAGAGACGGAACTGAGAGAGCGATAGAGACGGAACTGAGAGAGAGACGGAACTGAGAGAGAGAGAGACGGAACTGAGAGAGCGAGAGAGATGGAGCTGAGAGTGAGACGGAACTGAGAGAGAGAGAGAGAGACGGAACTGAGAGAGAGACGGAACTGAGAGAGAGAGAGACGGAACTGAGAGAGAGAGAGACGGAACTGAGAGAGAGCGAAACGGAACTGAGAGAGAGCGAGATGGAACTGAGAGAGCAAGAGAGTCAGAACTGAGAGAGAGAGAGATGGAACTGAGAGAGAGAGAGAGAGACGGAACTGAGAAAGAGCGAGACGGAACTGAGAGAGAGAGAGAGAGAGACTGAACTGAGAGAGAGATGGAACTATGAGAGAGAGTGAGACGGAATTGAGAAAGCGAGAGACGGAACTGAGAGAGCAAGAGAGACGGAACTGAGAGAGAGAGAGTGAGACGAAACTGAGAGAGAGCGAGACGGAACTGAGAGAGAGAGAGAGAGAGACTGAACTGAGAGAGAGATGGAACTATGAGAGAGAGTGAGACGGAATTGAGAAAGCGAGAGACGGAACTGAGAGAGCAAGAGAGACGGATCTGAGAGAGAGAGAGAAATGGAACTGAGAGAGAGAGAGAGAGACGGAACTGAGAGAGAGATGGAACTGACAGAGAGAGAGAGACGGAACTGGGAGAGAGAGGGAACTGAGAGAGAGATGGAACTGAGAGAGCGATAGAGACGGAACTGAGAGAGAGACGGAACTGAGAGAGAGAGAGAGCAGGAACTGAGAGAGCGAGTGAGATGGAACGGAGAGAGAGAGCGACAGAACTGAGAGAGAGAGAGAGAGAGACGGAACTGAGAGAGAGAGGGAACTGAGAGAGAGCGAGATGGAACTGAGAGAGCAAGAGATGGAACTCAGAGAGAGAGAGAGATGGCACTGAGAGAGAGAGAGAGAGAGACGGAACTGAGAGAGAGAGAGAGAGAGAGAGACGGAACTGAGAGAGCGAGAGAGATGGAGCTGAGAGAGAGACGGAACTGAGAGAGAGAGAGAGAGACGGAACTGAGAGAGAGACGGAACTGAGAGAGAGAGAGACGGAACTGAGAGAGAGATGGAACTGAGAGACAGAGACGGAACTGAGAGAGAGAGAGAGACAGAACTGAGACAGCGAGAGAGACGGAACTGAGAGAGAGAGAGATGAAACAGAGAGAGAGAGAGACGGAACTGAGAGAGAGACGGAATTGAGAAAGCGAGAGACAGAACTGAGAGAGCAATAGAGACGGATCTGAGCGAGAGAGAGAAACGGAACTGAGAGAGAGAGAGAGAGACGGAACTGGGAGAGAGACGGAACTGACAGAGAGATGGAACTGAGAGAGAGAGAGACGGAACAGAGAGAGAGAGCGACAGAACTGAGAGAGAGAGAGAGAGAGACGGAACTGAGAGAGAGAGAGAGACGGAACTGAGAGAGAGACGGAACTGAGAGAGAGAGAGAGACGGAATTGAGAAAGCGAGAGTCGGAACTGAGAGAGCAAGAGAGACGGATCTGAGAGAGAGAGAGAAACGGAACTGAGAGAGAGAGAGAGACGGAACTGATAGAGAGACGGAACTGCCAGAGCGAGAGAGACGGAACTGGGAGAGAGACAGAACTGAGAGAGAGCGAGATGGAACTGAGAGAGCAAGAGAGTCAGAACTGAGAGAGAGAGAGATGGAACTGAGAGAGAGAGAGAGAGACGGAACTGAGAGAGAGCGAGACGGAACTGAGAGAGAGAGAGAGAGAGACTGAACTGAGAGAGAGATGGAACTATGAGAGAGAGTGAGACGGAATTGAGAAAGCGAGAGACGGAACTGAGAGAGCAAGAGAGACGGAACTGAGAGAGAGAGAGTGAGACGGAACTGATAGAGAGCGAGACGGAACTGAGAGAGAGAGAGAGAGAGACTGAACTGAGAGAGAGATGGAACTATGAGAGAGAGTGAGACGGAATTGAGAAAGCGAGAGACGGAACTGAGAGAGCAAGAGAGACGGATCTGAGAGAGAGAGAGAAATGGAACTGAGAGAGAGAGAGAGAGACGGAACTGAGAGAGAGATGGAACTGACAGAGAGAGAGAGACGGAACTGGGAGAGAGAGGTTACTGAGAGAGAGATGGAACTGAGAGAGCGATAGAGACGGAACTGAGAGAGAGACGGAACTGAGAGAGAGAGAGAGCAGGAACTGAGAGAGCGAGTGAGATGGAACGGAGAGAGAGAGCGACAGAACTGAGAGAGAGAGAGAGAGAGAGACGGAACTGAGAGAGAGAGGGAACTGAGAGAGAGCGAGATGGAACTGAGAGAGCAAGAGACGGAACTCAGAGAGAGAGAGAGATGGCACTGAGAGAGAGAGAGAGAGAGACGGAACTGAGAGAGAGAGAGAGAGACGGAACTGAGAGAGCGATAGAGACGGAACTGATAGAGAGACGGAACTGAGAGAGAGAGAGACGGAACTGAGAGAGCGAGAGAGATGGAGCTGAGAGAGAGACGGAACTGAGAGAGAGAGAGAGAGACGGAACTGAGAGAGAGACGGAACTGAGAGAGAGAGAGACGGAACTGAGAGAGAGAGAGAGATGGAACTGAGAGAGAGAGAGACGGAACTGAGAGAGAGATGGAACTGAGAGACAGAGACGGAACTGAGAGAGAGAGAGAGACAGAACTGAGACAGCGAGAGAGACGGAACTGAGAGAGAGAGAGATGAAACAGAGAGAGAGAGAGACGGAACTGAGAGAGAGAGAGAAGAAACTGAGAGAGAGACAGAACTGAGAGAGAGAGAGAGAGACAGAACTGAGAGAGGGAGAGAGACGGAACTGAGAGAGAGAGAGAGAGAGAGAGACGGAACTGAGAGAGAGAGAGAGACGGAACTGAGAGAGCGAGAGAGAGATGGAACTGAGAGAGAGAGACGGAACTGAGAGACAGAGACGGAACTGAGCGAGAGAGCGAGACGGAACTGAGAGAGAGAGAGAGAGAGAGAGAGAGAGAGAGAGACGGAAATGAGAGAGAGAGAGAGAGAGACTGAACTGAGAGAGAGACGGAATTGAGAAAGCGAGAGACAGAACTGAGAGAGCAATAGAGACGGATCTGAGAGAGAGAGAGAAACGGAACTGAGAGAGAGAGAGAGAGACGGAACTGGGAGAGAGACGGAACTGACAGAGAGATGGAACTGAGAGAGAGAGAGACGGAACAGAGAGAGAGAGCGACAGAACTGAGAGAGAGAGAGAGAGAGACGGAACTGAGAGAGAGAGAGAGACGGAACTGAGAGAGAGACGGAACTGAGAGAGAGAGAGAGACGGAATTGAGAAAGCGAGAGTCGGAACTGAGAGAGCAAGAGAGACGGATCTGAGAGAGAGAGAGAAACGGAACTGAGAGAGAGAGAGAGACGGAACTGATAGAGAGACGGAACTGCCAGAGCGAGAGAGACGGAACTGGGAGAGAGACAGAACTGAGAGAGAGCGAGATGGAACTGAGAGAGCAAGAGAGTCAGAACTGAGAGAGAGAGAGATGGAACTGAGAGAGAGAGAGAGAGACGGAACTGAGAGAGCGAGAGAGAGAGAGGAAACTGAGAGAGAGAGAGACGGAACTGAGAGAGCGACAGGGAGGGAAGTGAGAGAGAGAGAGACAGAATTGAGAGCGCGAGAGACGGAACCGAGAAAGAGACAAAACTGAGAGAGAGACACGGATCTGAGAGAGAGAGAGACGGAACTGAGAGAGCGAGAAATGGAACTGAGACTGAGAGAGAGAGGGAACTGAGACCGAGAGAGACGGAACTGAGAGAGAGAGAGAGACGGAACTGAGAGAGAGATGGAATTGATAGAGCGAGAGACGGAACTGAGAGAGCAAGAGAGACGGAACTGAGAGAGTGACGATGGAACTGAGAGAGAGAGAGACGGAACTGAGAGAGAGTGAGACGGAACTGAGAGAGAGCGAGACGGAACTGAGAGAGAGAGAGAGAGAGACTGAACTGAGAGAGAGATGGAACTATGAGAGAGAGTGAGACGGAATTGAGAAAGCGAGAGACGGAACTGAGAGAGCAAGAGAGACGGATCTGAGAGAGAGAGAGAAATGGAACTGAGAGAGAGAGAGAGAGACGGAACTGAGAGAGAGATGGAACTGACAGAGAGAGAGAGATGGAACTGGGAGAGAGAGGGAACTGAGAGAGAGATGGAACTGAGAGAGCGATAGAGACGGAACTGAGAGAGAGACGGAACTGAGAGAGAGAGAGAGCCGGAACTGAGAGAGCGAGAGAGATGGAACTGAGAGAGAGAGCGACAGAACTGAGAGAGAGAGAGAGAGAGACGGAACTGAGAGAGAGAGGGAACTGAGAGAGAGCGAGATGGAACTGAGAGAGCAAGAGACGGAACTCAGAGAGAGAGAGAGATGGCACTGAGAGAGAGAGAGAGAGAGACGGAACTGAGAGAGAGAGAGAGAGACGGAACTGAGAGAGCGATAGAGACGGAACTGAGAGAGCGATAGAGACGGAACTGAGAGAGAGAGAGACGGAACTGAGAGAGCGAGAGAGATGGAGCTGAGAGAGAGACGGAACTGAGAGAGAGAGAGAGAGAGACGGAACTGAGAGAGAGACGGAACTGAGAGAGAGAGAGACGGAACTGAGAGAGAGAGACGGAACTGAGAGAGAGAGAGACGGAACAGAGAGAGAGAGCGACAGAACTGAGAGAGAGAGAGAGAGAGAGAGACGGAACTGAGAGAGAGAGAGAGACGGAACTGAGAGAGAGACGGAACTGAGAGAGAGAGAGAGGCGGAACTGAGAGAGCGGGATAGACGGAACTGAGAGATAGACGGAACTGAGAGAGAGAGAGACAGAACTGAGAGAGAGACGGAACTGAGAGAGAGAGAGACGGAACTGAGAGAGAGAGAGAGACAGAACTGAGAGAGACGGAACTGAGAGAGAGATGGAACTGAGAGACAGAGACGGAACTCAGAGAGAGAGAGAGAGAGACAGAACTGAGACAGCGAGAGAGACAGAACTGAGAGAGAGAGAGATGAAACAGAGAGAGAGAGAGACGGAACTGAGAGAGAGAGAGACGCAACTGAGCGAGAGAGAGAGACGGAACTGAGAGAGAGACGGAATTGAGAGAGCGAGAGAGATGGAACTGAGAGAGAGAGAGAGAGACGGAACTGAGAGAGCGAGAGACGGAACTGAGAGAGCAAGAGAGACCGAACTGAGACAGAGTGAGACGGAACTGAGAGAGAGAGAGAGAGAGAGAGAGACGGAAATGAGAGAGAGAGAGAGACTGAACTGAGAGAGAGACGGAACTGTGAGAGAGAGAGAGACGGAATTGAGAAAGCGAGAGACGGAACTGAGAGAGCAAGAGAGACGGATCTGAGAGAGAGAGAGAAACGGGACTGAGAGAGAGAGAGAGACGGAACTGAGAGAGAGACGGAACTGACAGAGAGAGAGAGACGGAACTGGGAGAGAGACAGAACTGAGAGAGAGATGGAACTGAGAGAGAGAGAGACGGAACAGAGAGAGAGAGCAACAGTACTGAGAGAGAGAGAGAGAGAGACGGAACTGAGAGAGAGATGGAACTGAGAGAGCAAGAGACGGAACTGAGAGTGAGAGAGAGAAGGAACTGAGAGAGAACGAGACGGAACCGAGAAAGAGACAAAACTGAGAGAGAGAGACGGATCTGAGAGAGAGAGAGACGGAACTGAGAGAGCGAGAAATGGAACTGAGACTGAGAGAGAGAGGGAACTGAGACCGAGAGAGACGGAACTGAGAGAGAGCGAGACGGAACTGAGAGAGAGAGAGAGAGAGAGACTGAACTGAGAGAGAGATGGAACTATGAGAGAGAGTGAGACGGAATTGAGAAAGCGAGAGACAGAACTGAGAGAGCAAGAGAGACGGATCTGAGAGAGAGAGAGAAATGGAACTGAGAGAGAGAGAGAGAGACGGAACTGAGAGAGAGATGGAACTGACAGAGAGAGAGAGACGGAACTGGGAGAGAGAGGGAACTGAGAGAGAGATGGAACTGAGAGAGCGATAGAGACGGAACTGAGAGAGAGACGGAACTGAGAGAGAGAGCGAGCTGGAACTGAGAGAGCGAGAGAGATGGAACTGAGAGAGAGAGCGACAGAACTGAGAGAGAGAGAGAGAGAGACGGAACTGAGAGAGAGAGGGAACTGAGAGAGAGCGAGATGGAACTGAGAGAGCAAGAGACGGAACTCAGAGAGAGAGAGAGATGGCACTGAGAGAGAGAGAGAGAGAGACGGAACTGAGAGAGAGAGAGAGAGACGGAACTGAGAGAGCGATAGAGACGGAACTGAGAGAGAGACGGAACTGAGAGAGAGAGAGACGGAACTGAGAGAGCGAGAGAGATGGAGCTGAGAGTGAGACGGAACTGAGAGAGAGAGAGAGAGACGGAACTGAGAGAGAGAGAGACGGAACTGAGAGAGAGAGAGACGGAACTGAGAGAGAGAGAGAGATGGAACTGAGAGAGAGAGAGACGGAACTGAGAGAGAGATGGAACTGAGAGACAGAGACGGAACTGAGAGAGAGAGAGAGACAGAACTGAGACAGCGAGAGAGACGGAACTGAGAGAGAGAGAGATGAAACAGAGAGAGAGAGAGATGGAACTGAGAGAGAGAGAGAAGAAACTGAGAGAGAGACAGAACTGAGAGAGAGAGAGAGAGACGGAACTGATAGAGAGAGAGAGACGGAACTGAGAGAGCGAGAGAGAGATGGAACTGAGAGAGAGAGACGGAACTGAGAGAGAGATGGAACTGAGAGACAGAGACGGAACTGAGAGAGAGAGCGAGACGGAACTGAGAGAGAGAGAGAGAGAGAGAGAGAGAGAGACGGAAATGAGAGAGAGGGAGAGAGAGACTGAACTGAGAGAGAGACGGAATTGAGAAAGCGAGAGACAGAACTGAGAGAGAGAGCGAGACGGAACTGAGAGAGAGAGAGAGAGAGAGAGAGAGAGAAACGGAACTGAGAGAGAGAGAGAGTGACGGCACTGGGAGAGCGACAGAACTGACAGAGAGATGGAACTGAGAGAGAGAGAGACGGAACAGAGAGAGAGAGCGACAGAACTGAGAGAGAGAGAGACGGAACTGAGAGAGAGAGAGAGACGGAACTGAGAGAGAGACGGAACTGAGAGAGAGAGAGAGACGGAACTGAGAGAGCGGGAGAGACGGAACTGAGAGAGAGACGGAACTGAGAGAGAGAGAGACAGAACTGAGAGAGAGACGGAACTGAGAGAGAGAGAGACGGAACTGAGAGAGAGAGAGAGAGACGGAACTGAGAGAGAGAGAGACGGAACTGAGAGAGAGATGGAACTGAGAGACAGAGACGGAACTGAGACAGCGAGAGAGACAGAACTGGGAGAGAGAGAGATGAAACAGAGAGAGAGAGAGACGGAACTGAGAGAGAGAGAGATGGAACTGAGAGACAGAGACGGAACTGAGAGAGAGAGAGACAGAACTGAGACAGCGAGAGAGACAGTACTGAGAGAGAGAGTGATGAAACAGAGAGAGAGAGAGACGGAACTGAGAGAGAGAGAGACGCAACTGAGAGAGAGAGAGACGGACCTGAGAGAGAGACGGAATTGAGAGAGCGAGAGAGATGGAACTGAGAGAGAGAGAGAGACGGAACTGAGAGAGTGACAGATGGAACTGAGAGAGAGAGAGACGGAACTGAGAGAGAGAGAGAGACCGAACTGAGACAGAGTGAGACGGAACTGAGAGAGAGAGAGAGAGAGAGAGACGGAACTGAGAGAGCGAGAGAGACGGAACTGAGAGAAAGAGAGAGACGGAACTGAGAGAGAGAGAGAGAGATGGAACTGAGAGAGAGAGAGAGACGGAACTGAGACAGCGAGAGAGACAGAACTGAAAGAGAGAGAGAGAGACGGAACTGAGAGAGAGAGAGACGGAACTGAGAGAGAGAGAGATGGAATTGAGAGAGCGAGAAAGATGGAACTGAGAGAGGATGACGGAATTGAGAGAGCGAGAGAGACGGAACTGAGAGAAAGAGAGAGAGTCGGAACTGAGGGAGAGAGAGAGACGAAACTGAGCGAGAGAGAGAGAGAGAGAGAGAGAGAGAGAGCCGGAACTGAGAGACAGATGGAATTGAGAGAGTGAGAGACGGAACTGAGAGAGCAAGAGAGACGGAACTGAGAGAGTGACAGATGGAACTGAGAGAGAGAGAGCGACGGAACTGAGAGAGAGAGAGACGGAACTGAGAGTGAGCGAAACGGAACTGAGAGAGAGAGAGAGAGAGAGATGGAAATGAGAGAGAGAGAGAGAGAGACTGAACTGAGAGAGAGACGGAATTGAGAAAGCGAGAGACAGAACTGAGAGAGCAGGAGCGACGGATCCGAGAGAGAGAGAGAGACGGAACTGGGAGAGAGACGGAACTGACAGAGAGATGGAACTGAGAGAGAGAGAGACGGAACAGAGAGAGAGAGCGACAGAACTGAGAGAGAGAGAGAGAGAGAGACGGAACTGAGAGAGAGAGAGAGAGACGGAACTGAGAGAGAGACGGAACTGAGAGAGAGAGAGACGGAACTGAGAGAGAGACAGAACTGAGACAGCGAGAGAGACAGAACTGAGAGAGAAAGAGATGAAACAGAGAGAGAGAGAGACGGAACTGAGAGAGAGAGAGACGCAACTGAGCGAGAGAGAGAGACGGAACTGAGAGAGAGACGGAATTGAGAGAGCGAGAGAGATGGACCTGAGAGAGAGAGAGAGAGACGGAACTGAGAGAGTGAGCGACGGAACTGAGAGAGCAAGAGAGACGGAACTGAGAGAGTGACAGACGGAACTGAGAGAGAGAGAGACGGAACTGAGAGAGAGAGAGAGACCGAACTGAGACAGAGTGAGACGGAACTGAGAGAGAGAGAGAGAGAGAGACGGAAATGAGAGAGAGAGAGAGAGACTGAACTGAGAGAGAGACGGAACTGTGAGAGCGACAGGGAGGGAAGTGAGAGAGAGAGAGACAGAATTGAGAGCGCGAGAGACGGAACCGAGAAAGAGACAAAACTGAGAGAGAGACACGGATCTGAGAGAGAGAGAAACGGAACTGAGAGAGCGAGAAATGGAACTGAGACTGAGAGAGAGAGGGAACTGAGACCGAGAGAGACGGAACTGAGAGAGAGAGAGAGACGGAACTGAGAGAGAGATGGAATTGATAGAGCGAGAGACGGAACTGAGAGAGCAAGAGAGACGGAACTGAGAGAGTGACGATGGAACTGAGAGAGAGAGAGACGGAACTGAGAGAGAGTGAGACGGAACTGAGAGAGAGCGAGACGGAACTGAGAGAGAGAGAGAGAGACTGAACTGAGACAGCGAGAGAGACGGAACTGAGAGAGAGAGAGATGAAACAGAGAGAGAGAGAGACGGAACTGAGAGAGAGACGGAATTGAGAAAGCGAGAGACAGAACTGAGAGAGCAATAGAGACGGATCTGAGCGAGAGAGAGAAACGGAACTGAGAGAGAGAGAGAGAGACGGAACTGGGAGAGAGACGGAACTGACAGAGAGATGGAACTGAGAGAGAGAGAGACGGAACAGAGAGAGAGAGCGACAGAACTGAGAGAGAGAGAGAGAGAGACGGAACTGAGAGAGAGAGAGAGACGGAACTGAGAGAGAGACGGAACTGAGAGAGAGAGAGAGACGGAATTGAGAAAGCGAGAGTCGGAACTGAGAGAGCAAGAGAGACGGATCTGAGAGAGAGAGAGAAACGGAACTGAGAGAGAGAGAGAGACGGAACTGATAGAGAGACGGAACTGCCAGAGCGAGAGAGACGGAACTGGGAGAGAGACAGAACTGAGAGAGAGCGAGATGGAACTGAGAGAGCAAGAGAGTCAGAACTGAGAGAGAGAGAGATGGAACTGAGAGAGAGAGAGAGAGACGGAACTGAGAGAGAGCGAGACGGAACTGAGAGAGAGAGAGAGAGAGACTGAACTGAGAGAGAGATGGAACTATGAGAGAGAGTGAGACGGAATTGAGAAAGCGAGAGACGGAACTGAGAGAGCAAGAGAGACGGAACTGAGAGAGAGAGAGTGAGACGGAACTGATAGAGAGCGAGACGGAACTGAGAGAGAGAGAGAGAGAGACTGAACTGAGAGAGAGATGGAACTATGAGAGAGAGTGAGACGGAATTGAGAAAGCGAGAGACGGAACTGAGAGAGCAAGAGAGACGGATCTGAGAGAGAGAGAGAAATGGAACTGAGAGAGAGAGAGAGAGACGGAACTGAGAGAGAGATGGAACTGACAGAGAGAGAGAGACGGAACTGGGAGAGAGAGGTTACTGAGAGAGAGATGGAACTGAGAGAGCGATAGAGACGGAACTGAGAGAGAGACGGAACTGAGAGAGAGAGAGAGCAGGAACTGAGAGAGCGAGTGAGATGGAACGGAGAGAGAGAGCGACAGAACTGAGAGAGAGAGAGAGAGAGAGACGGAACTGAGAGAGAGAGGGAACTGAGAGAGAGCGAGATGGAACTGAGAGAGCAAGAGACGGAACTCAGAGAGAGAGAGAGATGGCACTGAGAGAGAGAGAGAGAGAGACGGAACTGAGAGAGAGAGAGAGAGACGGAACTGAGAGAGCGATAGAGACGGAACTGATAGAG